>NW_007730662.1:81656-85970 GCF_000696425.1 Galeopterus variegatus
TTCTTCTTCTTTTTTTTTTAAACAAATGAGATTTATGTTACACTTTCAAATCTAATCACTGTGAATAAACATAATTTTACAAATAATTCAAAATAAGAAACATGCTTTTCCTTTCATGTTTAGCCAGATATTTATCATCAGAAAATAATAAAGGACAAGGAAACTGACCTAGAGCCACATTAACAAAAAGTATCTCTCTTATCAGAACACATTAGCTTAAGTTGCTCAGTATAAACCTATGAAAACCCTGAGAATTTCATGAGTTGGTTCTCACAGATTCAAGGTAGTGCCAGTTTAAAAAGTATTCAAATACTAAGAAATCTGTTAACTGATATTAGGCAAGTATCCTTTTTTGCAATCTCAGTAATACCACCATGAGGGAGAAAGAAGACAAGAGTAAAAAGACTTCCCTCTACCTACAACGGTAAATACCACAAATTTATACTACCCACATAAGGACAATTTTAGTTTAACTGAAGTAACTTTGACTCCTAGGCAAGCTATCAAGGGTTTCCACACCACAATTAAAAAATTTGCCATGGAAATATCAATTGATCATTTTAGATCATGATTAAGAGGATTAAGGAAAATAAATCCTTAATATTAGAACAGAAAAATCCTTGTAAAAAGGAAGACAATCCTCTAAAATACTATTATCATAACTTATACTCAAGGACTCATAGAAAGTATTTAGCATGAAAAGAGTCTGTCTTATAACCAGTAATAAGATGTTGTTACAATACAGAGGAAGGAAGAAAGAACTATGTGAAGATCAAAATTTATCACTTACCTCATGATTCAGCTCTGCTATCTGATCTTTCAGTTCCCTAATGTACTGGTTAGAATCAGACTTGTTAAGCTGTCCTTGAAGCTTTCCTTCTTCTTTCTGTTTTGTGACAATACAACAAAGCAAAAACAAGATACAATTTTCACAGCATGTAATTGTCCAAGATATAGTACAGCATAAGTGTATAACCTTTAATAAGCTGAATTCTGAACAAATTAATTCTCAAATCATCTCTGAAAAATAATCCACATTGAACTATACGGAAAATTTCTAAATAATGCTTAATGGAGTTGTTCACAATAAATACAATTTACATAGTGTACCTTTTGAGGGAGTCTTAGAAATCAATAATTAAATGGGACTAGCAATGAAAAAATTACCCTAGAATTTCAAAGCCATTTGTCTAGTTATTTTTGAGGACAGATGATTCTTCATCTACACCATAAGAGATTCAATGCTTAGTCAAGAAGATGGCTAGCCTCCCACAGCTACACTGGGATTGCTTTTGTTTAGTTAACAGAGAAGGGGAAAAAAGAAAAAGTTCTCTAAATTACTCTAAAAAGGGGAAGACAGCTCTGAGTCCCTTCTGTTTAATTAAATTAGCTCAGGAATGTATGTTGGGAGTCCTAGATACAGTTGATTAAAAGGTGCTCCTAATCCTAACAGTTTCAGAAGAATGTTGGAACCATTTTTTAGGAATGTAAACTGCAAAGGGGAAGAGCTGCCTTTTTCTTATAACACTTGAAAACAAATGTGAACTCTTTATTTTTTTTTTCCTTTTTGTCTTTTTTTTTTTCGTGACCGGCAACGGATCGCAACCCTCAGTGTCGCACCTGTACCGGGCCGGGACTGGCAACGGGATCGCAACCCTCGGCGTCGCGCCTGCACCTTGCTCAGCCAGTGAGCAGCCGGTCTGTATGTGGGATCCGAACCCTCGGCGGAGCGCCGCCGCGCTCCCAAGCGGCGCACTGTAGCAGTGTGCCACCGGGCCGGCCCAAATGTGAACTCTTTAAATAAAGGGCTTATTGATGAGCAAAACCAGAATTGGTTTTTTTTTTTTTTTGCCTTTTTCGTGACCGGTAAGGGGATCGCAACCCTTGGCTTGGTGTCACCCGCACCGCGCTCAGCCAATGAGTGCACCGGCCATTCCTATATAGGATCCAAACCTGCGGCGGGAGCGTCGCTGCTCTCCCAGCGCAGCAATCTCCCAAGTGCGCCATGGGGTCGGCCCCAGAATTGTTTTTTATATCTCCAGGTTATCTATAATTAGGAAGCCCTGTGTTGATGGGTAAAATGTTAAGAAGCTCTGATCCAGAGACATCTACCAAAATTACTGATACCAGAAGAATATGGGCTTACTTTTAACAGTTGCCAATCACCAAGTTTCCTTCCATGGAGACAACCATTGTTAATAGTTTTTTAGTGTAGTCTTCCCATGATATTTTGTACAGATATAATCAAAAACATAAATACATGCACATGCGTTTTTCCCATTCTACAAACAGTATACAAGCTGCTCTGCACTTTGCTATCATCTCTCAACAATACAACTTGAAGAACATTCAATATCAGTACATATACAGCAGAAAGATATACATTCTGATTTTAGAGAGCTTTGAAGTCCCTGCAAAAGTTACCTTAGTGTTACCTGAGTACTTACAGTCTTTTAAAAGTAATTTTAAAATGTGTCTTAGGTCCTGTACAATTAATTACCTTGAGAACAATGGGTTGCAGTGAAGATCATTTTCTAATACGGAGATTCCTATTGCTCTTTCGAATCACAGTAAACATCTCTGGTTTAGTCCTCTGACTGCAGCCAAGTCCACACTCTACTTTTTTCACCCACACCCTTCCCTAACATCCTTGGCAGGAGGAAGAACTAACTAGAACTGATTCAGCAACAGAATAGGTAGCTCCCCTGCAGAGTCAGGCCCCCATTTCAACAAGACTGTTCTTCTGCATTAACTGCCCTTACTAACTCGACTGCATTCCTAACCACCCTTAAGTCTGTTCTTCAAACCCTTTCATCAAATTATTCTTATAATTCTCCCGTTTGTTGTTTTATTCTTCTTCTTTTGCAATCTGTCTTAAAAACCTTTAATTGAAATATGGCCTGCTAAAGTGGTTCAGTGTAACTAATATTTGTATAGATATAAAAGCATAACTGTAGCTTTACGGGCTTTAAAATTTTTTCTTATATATTTAAACACATGAATATGAGATACAATCATCTAAACAACAAAATGTTTTATTTAACAATTACTACATTCCAAATATGCTAGACCTCTTAAATATACAAAAAGACACCTTACGATTTTTAGCCCTAAGCCAATATTTAAGAAAAGAAAATTCTTCTTTTTAGAAATATTAGTTAGACTCAATGGCCAGAGAAAGGGCAGAACCAACAGAACAATACAAATACTAACTCAGAGTACTAATCAAACCATCTCTGAGGCTTTCCCTATTTTTTCATTTATGTGAAACAATAAAGTGCTCTTATTATTTAAACCAGTTTGAATATGAATTTCTGACATTTGCAACCAAAATAATAATAGCTAAGATATATTGAGCACATTTGAGCCCTTCTCCTTTGAGGTTCCCCCCAAAATTAACTTAAGCCCTAATGCCTGGAGCATCATTGTATATAAATGATTGAACTTAACTCCTCAAGGTAAGAGTGGATCTAGAGTGGTACTATGTACCACCCTTGGAAGAATTGAGAAAACAGTTACTCAAATCATTTTCTGTAGGACTTAATTCTCTTGTGATGCTCTGGTGGAGAAAGACTGGCACTTATAATATGCCAGGAATTGCTCTAAGCCCTTTACACATAATCATCCCAACAACCCCATTTGATAGATACTATTATTATTCCTACTTCATAGATGAGGAAACTTAAATGAAAGATTAAGTGAACTGGTTGCCTAAGGGTCACAGAGACAGTTGATGTATTTTTCACCTTAATTTACAACATTTTGAACATGAGAAACAATGAAGCAGAGTATATAGAGACTTATGCAAAGGACCAAGCAAATAGCTTTCTTGGGTTTGTTACAAAAATCTATGTTCTTATTTGAATATTTACTTTAGCCTCTGCTGATTGAAATAGGAATCACAACATATAAAGAATTAAAGATGAAATGCTACAGCCACTTCCATTTATGGCTGCAAGCTAATGACCCATATTATCAACTTATAGCTGTCCAATACTACTTACATGTACTTATGTCTGCATCTTATTATTTTTTTTTCCTTTTTGTCTTTTTTTGTGTCTGGCAACGGGTCGCAACCCTCAGTGTCGCGCCCGTACCGGACAGGGACCGGCAACGGGATCGCAACCCTCGGTGTTGCTCCCACCCCTCGCTCAGCCAGTGAGCGGGAACCGGTCTGTATGTGGGATCCGAACCCTCGGCAGGAGCACCACCGCGCTCCCAAGCAGCGCACTGTAGCAGTGCGCCACCGGGCCGGCCCTGACCCCATCCCCCTTTCTAAATGAAAAATTTTTTTTTTTTTTTTTTTTTTTTTTT
>NW_007730662.1:85980-144144 GCF_000696425.1 Galeopterus variegatus
CTTACATGTACTTATGTCTGCATCTTATTATTTTTTTTTCCTTTTTGTCTTTTTTTGTGTCTGGCAACGGATCGCAACCCTCAGTGTTGCCCCCGTACCGGACCGGGGACCTGCAACAGGATTGCAACCCTCGGCGTCGCCCCCGCGGCTCGCTCAGCCAGTGAGCGGGAACCGGTCTGTATGTGGGATCCGAACCCTCGGGCGGGAGCGCCGCCACGCTTCCCAAGCGGCGCACTATCCAGTGCGCCACCGGGCCGGCCCTAAATGAAAAATTTCAAAGGCACAGAACAACAATATAGAGTAATATAAGCAAGACTGACAAAATCACCATTCAAATTCAGTCTGTTTCATGACTATCTCATCCTAAGATTTTCCTTGGCTATAGACTTACTCCATTTCAATTCTGTTTATCCTCAAAGTGAAAAAGGATGGTGTCAAGCAGAGGGGAATAGTGAGTGAGTGAAACAAAGGAAGAATGGAGGAAAGAGAAAAAAATATGAGAATACTGATTGATATAAAATAAGCAAAGCTGTTACTTCTACAGAAGACAGTCTCCAAATGCTACATATGACATGAGAAATGGCAGCACCAAATGAGTAAGCAGATATACTTCCAAAGGGGACTAATTTGATGAGAATCACTCATTTGGACATACATGTTCAGCTCTCCTTTTGGGTGGTTTTTTGTTCTAATTTTGGTATCATATTATATTCACTTCCTTGGTTGATTAAATAGAAAGTGAAATGCACTACTAAGAAGAAATCCTGCTGAATGAGATTAAAAGACTAGATGTTTGGAATCAAACTTGGGGAAAAGTACTTTTGAATCTGGTCCCCAATGAAGTCAAAGTTCTTGAGGATTTTGGACATCCCATAGCAATAATATCATGTGAGATAACAAAATTTTCAGGGAAAATAAGATGACAAAGCCCAAGCTAAGCTGTAACATTGTAAGAAAGAAGTTCAAAAATGCAGAAAGGCTTTAGGTTTGAAAGGCTGTAGAATGACTAATAACAATAATTAATACCAGTTCTTTCCTACAGGAAAACTTGCAATGGAAAAAAATTCTGGCAAAATAAGAATCATTAAATCTGTTTTACAAAAAGCAACCAAGTGACTCCAATGATCTGTTTCCTCCAAAGGTGGGTCTTAGTGGGGTTTAGCTAAAAACCTTGTTAGAGCACCCTGATTTCTTTGGAGAAAAGGCAGCACTTGATGAAAAACAGGGCAACTATGAAATTTACAATAAAAAAGATGGAATTTTTTAACTTTAAAAAAAAAGAAAGACTTTATTTTTTTTTATTTTTTATTATTATTATTTTTTTTGTCTTTTGTCTTTTTCCGTGTCCGGCAACGGATCGCAACCCTCAGTGTTGCCCCCGTACCGGACCAGGGACCGGCAACGGGATTGCAACCCTCGGTGTTGCTCCCGCGCCTCACTCAGCCAGTGAGCGGGAGCCGGTCTGTATGTGGGATCCGAACCCTCGGGCGGGAGTGCTGCCGCACTTCCCAAGCGGCGCACTATCCAGTGTGCCACCGGGCCGGCCCCAAGAAAGACTTTAGAAAAATACTTCTGAAAATCAAAGAAGCCTTCAGATTAAAAAAATATATACATATATATATATAAAAATCTTAGATTTAAAAAAAAAAATCATGTTCCTGAACTTCTAGTCATTGCAGAAAAAAGGCACAATTTCAAAGAGAACATGCATCCAATGAAGGATTAATATCCAGGATATACAAGGAACTCTAACAACTTAACAGTAAAAAAATAAGTAACCCGATTAAAAAATGGGCAAGGGGGCTGCATTGGCATTTCTCAAAGGAAGATATACAAATGGCCAACAGATATGTGAAAAAATGCTCAACATCACTCAGCATCAGGGAAATGCAAATCAAAACCACACTTAGATATCATCTCACCCCGGTTAGACTGGCCGTTATCAAAAAGACAGAGAATAAGAAATGCTGGTGAGGATGTGGAGAAAGGGGAAACTTCCCACACTGCTGGTGGGACTGTAAATTAGTGCAGCCATTATGGAAAACAGTATGGAGGGTCCACAAACAACTATACAGATAGAACTGCCATATGATCCAGCAACCCAACAGCTGGTTATATACCCGAAGGAAAGGAAATCATCATGTCAAAGGGATACCTGCATTCTCATGTTTACTGCTGACCTATTTACAATATCCAAGAGTTGGAACCAACCTAAATGTCCACGACAGACAACTGGATAAGTAAAATGTGGTATATACACACAATGGAATACTATTCAGCCATAAAAAAGAATGAAATTCTACCATTTGCAGCAACATGGATGAAGTTAGAGAAAATTAAGTAAAATAAGCCAGGCACGGAAAGAGAAATACTGCATGTCCTCACTCATAAGTGGGAGCTAAAAAATAAATAATTTTTAAAAAGATATAACAATCATAATAATTCACTGACTTTTCAAAAGGAGAGAATAGAACTGAGACCATCAGAGGCAGGAAAGGGGAAGGTGGAGGGGGGTTAATGAGAAATTGGTAAAGGGCTACGAAAAATGATTATATTGTGTAATGTTGAATATATCAATTATCTTGGTTTAAGCATCACATATTGCACACAGGTATTGATATTTAATGCTGTACCCCACATATACGTACAACCAATTGTTTCACTTTAAAAAATTAATTAAAAAAAAAAGAATTCTAAAAAACAAAGAGAAAAACTTTATATATTTGATTAAAACCAATTGTATATAGTTATCCTTTTCAGATTAAATAAAATTTTACAACAGGTATTGATATTTAATGCTGTACCCCACATATACGTACAACCAATTGTTTCACTTTAAAAAATTAATTTAAAAAAAAAGAATTCTAAAAAACAAAGAGAAAAACTTCATATATTTGATTAAAACCAATTGTATATAGTTATCCTTTTCAGATTAAATAAAATTTTACAATGCTTAATGTTGGGTTTCTTCTGCAAAACTTTACCTACAAAAAGTCTGACTATGATGCCCCATAAATCATTGTTTCTGTAGACACACACACATATATACAGAACACTAATAACAACTCTTAAGGCACACTGGGTAAACTGAGGAAAGAGGAAGGGTGATTAAGTAGCTCCAGCCTCTAGCAGTGACCCCAAGAGAAGACAATTAACTATCTCAGCATACTTCTCACACATTAGTGTCTCACCAGTGTAACAGACACACCAATTGGAAAGCTCTGCCTGGGGTATTCTGAGTCAACAGTCTGCCTTAAGGAATATAGCTGATATTTCAAAAACAGAAGTAAAAAGTTAGAGATGTCCTAAATACTATTTAATAAGTTAAAATGAATAAATGACCTTTTTTCTAGAAGTCTGTGGTTTTTATATTCTACCAATGGGCTCTCACTTAAACATGTTAATTCAAAGACTTTTAGGATCCTCTTTAAATGTAAAACCTAAACAGATCCTCTTTGATATTATATTTACAATACCAAAAACCATACCAATGCACTACTATATTCTAAGAAGTGAATATCAATTTAATTACACTTCTGAGACAGTTCATTCAATTATCTGTTTAAGGTTTTTTTCAAATATTTCTATAACTTTCTATTTTCAAACAGTGTCCGCATGGTTGTTTCTGATAAGCAGGTGGGAAAATGTCAGCTACACTAATAAATTTACCAGGAACCTGCATTTTCTTGAGGTTTTCTTTTGGTCTAGCTGATAACAACAGAGCCAGTTAACTGGTTTCCTAAGTAAAACTAATAGGGTAAGTTACAAACTTAAAGACAAAGAGACCCAATATATCAACAATTGTGGTTGATTTCTGTACTTTCACTGAAGAGACCCTAAATGCATGCCTTTTGTCACACCAAAAATGAAACTTTATATTAGGAGAGTATAAAGTAACATTTGTAAAAAGTATAAAGGCTCATTTCACTCTTGGATCTATTTCTGAATAATTATTTTAGCAATTACCATTATGATGTCTACAATAATCTGATTCACATTAAGGCCTTAAGCTAGAGAGCTTTGTATATGAGGCTGTTAATCAAAAGGTCATCAATAACTCAGTTAATAATATGAATGTTTAAATGGCTAAGAGTAAAGTATAACAACGTAACGTATTTTAAAATGCATCAAAAATAAGATGGCTAGAATGATAGACAAATAGCTGATAAATGACAGAAAAAGCAAATAAATCAAAATATTAGTAGTAGAATGGAGGTAGTGAATTTACAGGTATTCACTGCACAATTCTTTCAACTTCTGTATGTTTGAAATTCTTCATAGTAAAATACTGAGAGGAAAAAGTCATCAGTGAAAAACAATTCATTCCCCCTTTCCTCTCACCCTCTGTTAAAAAGTAAGTACTGGTCTACAATGTATTTCACTTACATAGAAGCGTACTTCAAAAACTTCACGGAAAAACAGAATTAAAAGATAATATGAAAATTTCCATGAACTTTTTTTTTTTGGTGAATGGCCAGTATAGGAAATCCATGAACTTTTTGAAATACCCTGGTATATGAAAAGATACATGTCTCCCAAAGGTAACTTAGTAATTCTTCATTTAAAATCTACTTTTTGGGTCTGGCTGGTTAGCTCAGTTGGTTAGAGCACAGTGTTAACACCAAGATCAAGAGTTTGGATACCTGTACTGGCCAACCACACACACACAAAAAAAAGTAAAATTTAAATCTACCTTTTGCTATCGGAATGGATACTACTGTCTTCACATTTTACTGGAACTTAAACTGCAAAGTAATATGACTAAATCATATAAATTAAGGCCTTATTAAAACAATATAATTTCAGAGTAAGCTGAGTTACAGTTCATCTCTATAATATTTTGTAGTTGATTTTGTGGTTGTTACCTCAAGATCTATTCCATCTCTCCCATTACGTAGTGTGATGGGACTGGAATTATCCCACCTTAACCCCACAGATAGGACCTGATTGGTAGGGTCTAAAACAAACAGGATAATCACATCTGTTTCACACAGTGTGATTGGTTCAGTGGATGCTCAAACAGTGTGACTCTCAAAACTTATGCTGGAAATTATGGGGCATGGCTTCTTATTCTGGACATTGTGATATATGTATATAAAGCTCATCTGTTAGCCATTCGAACACAATTAGGAAAACTTCCTGAGGATAGAAATGATGAAGAGGGCAGAGCCTTCAGAATCATGGTTAACTGCAAGTTGGAGACCAAATCAAACTTTCCCTACAGCACATTCTGCTTCTAGACTTTTCAGTTACATAAGCCAATAAATCCCCTTTATTATTTAAGCCAGTTTGAATTGGATGTTTTGTTACCTGCAATAAAAACATATTACCTAATAAATATTTTTAAAGATATGGGTAAGTAAAAGAATACAATAATATAAACAACATAACCTAGGAAATACTTAAAACAATAATTCCCAAAGACGATTACATAGAAATATCACTTTGGGATTTTTGTAAACATAAAGATTAAGGGAACCTACACCCGACCTACTGAATTTTAAATATTTGAGAATGGGACTTGAAAATCAGTATACTTTGAAAGCTATACAAGGGGTGATCCTGACACGGCCAGTGTGTAGACCTACGTTTGAAATGCACTGGTCTGAATCACCTATGAAAATCAACTTTTTTTTGATGGAAATTCAAAATTCTATTTAGATGCTAATAATAAAACACTTTTCATCCTATTTCCCAAGGATCTCAAATAACATTTTACAAGTTTAATGTCATTATAGTTTTCTTTAGAATAATTTTACACATAACAAAGATATAAATATTTCTTTCAACTACCACCATCAAGGTAAATGTGGTAAATGACCAAGTCTCATAAACTTATTTACAAATAGTCGCCATATTTCCAGAGTAAATATATTTAAAAACAAAAATAGAGGAAAACTGTCAAGGGTCCTTAAATTAATTTCTTTCATTTCTGCTATCAGTTTCACTTCACATTATTTCCATGTTAGTTTCAGCTGGCCAGTTCCCTGTCTACAGAGGTTGATTCAATTTTAATTCAAATCCTTTTCTTGGTTAACCCAGCTCTCAAAGAGAAAATATTAATTTAAAGTTTAGTAATGTATGATGAGGAACTAAATAAAATGTTCAGGATCTGAGAAAATTCCACATGTATGACCCCTATGACTGAAAATAAGTATTTCAAAGAATGAAGAAAAACCAAAGATTTGGAGACCAGCAGAAAAATTCTTCAAATACTTAAAAGCATCAATTCCTGTGAAGAGAATGGCAATAAATAAGAGAAATACAGAATCCAATTCTCTAACCTAGCTATTAGGTAACAGGTTTACATAGTAAAAAGAGCCATGTTCTCTAACATAACACATAAATGTGTGTAGATGAATACTATATTAAGTGCAGTGATTCTGCTTTTCAACTACCTGGACTGTTTGTTAATGATCTTACGCACCTTAGGTATATACATTCAACTGTTTTGTCCCAGCAACCATGGGGAGCTCTAATCAGAAATAGGATGAGAAAGAGATAAAATGTTCCCAGGATTTGTCACATATTGTGACACTTTATTGAAAAATCAGTAAATGCTGTATGTAGTCCACAGGAAAATAAAAAGTAAATACGTATTTGCCACAAATAGAAAATGGACATTTTTTTCAGAGGTACCTTCACCTACATCTACTGCACTCCAATATATCATTTAAAAAGTTGAAAAATTAAATATGATAATAGTGCATCAAACTTGAAGATTGAAGAGAAAATGAGAAAAGCTTTTCTCTATAGATCTAAGCAGCTGGTTTTGCATGTTATAGTGCAGCAAAACTGAGACAAAATACGATGTTAAGTTGCTTTGAACAATGTTTGAGAGAGAAGGGAAAGAAAAGACAGGGACCCCAGGCTTGTTTAAAGCCACAAATTTAGTCAGGCTCATTTTTAAAGAGAAATTGTAATGGGCACACCTAAGAGAGTCCATTCTTGTTTATTTCTTTCTCTATGTTTTTAATGTTGGTTATAACTTACCCTATCTTGCCACAGGAAGGACACTTCCTTAGACAGGAAGATAGGAGATTTCAAAAGCTGTGTTTCAAGCCGTAGCTTTTTAATACTCTATACAATCAGACAATTTGCTTACAAATTTTTGTGTTTTTTGAGAATTTAACCAGTTAACACCTAGTTAATGTACAGGATGCATAGTTGAGGTAGTACAAAGCACCTTAGGCCAGAAGACAAATATATAAGCATCAAGTCTATTATTTATATCTTGCAAAAACTTCCCCTAGCTTTTTTGTTTTCAAATTTTTCAAATCTATAGAAGAGTTGTAATAATAGTACAAAGACACCCATATGCCCTTCAGCTATATTCATCAATTACCATTTTGCCTTGTGTTGGTGCAAAGAAAATTGGCTTTTGTTCTTTCTATGTACATATGTGCACACACAGATTTTTTTTCTGAACCATCTGAATGTAAATTACAGATATGACATTTTACTACTTCCTATTTCAGTGTGCATTTCATAAGAATAAGAAACTGTCCTACACGACCAAATACCATTATAAAACCTAAATTAACAGTAATTCCATAATATCATTGAACATACAGTTCCTATTCAAATTTCCCCCCCAAAAGACCCAACATGTTTTATTACTGTCCAGAATCAACCAAAGTTCATGGTTATATCTGGTTGCCATATCTCTTTAGCCTCTTTTAATATACAATAGTCTCTCTGTATCTTTTATTTTTTATGACACAATTTTTTCAAAGAGTTCAAATCTATAGATTATGTACTACCCAAGATGAAACAAAGAAATTTCCCATTCTAACAAAACTCCAAATAAAGTACTATTTTTCTTCCCTTTTTCAAACCAAAGACACAGCAGAGTAAAACTAATATAATGTATACTTAAGGGTTGGTTGAATCAAGGGAGTAAGTACAGAAGACACGGGCACAGAAACTTAAATATCTGAAGTCGAAGACTTGGAAAACTTATAGTAAAAGCATCAGAAGACAGCACTTTCTATATTATACTGGTAAATATGTATTTTATTATTTATATATAACATACATTTTATAAAACATAAATATAATAAATATCGGTAGTTACGATTTTTTTCCCCATTTCTTAAGAGACTAACCTATATGGATTTAACTTTTCAATCCTGTGAGGTCCAAAGAACTCTCTCCACATCTTGCATCACTTTAAACGTACATAAAAATCTTTCAGCCTTTTTTTTTATCATTTGTTTCTCTGGATGAAATATTCTGTAGAATAGGTAGATGACTTTAAATCCTGAGAAAACGACTGGGATAGTCAAAAAGAAATCTCGGGCCGAGCCCGTGGTGCACTCGGGAGAGTGTGGCGCTGGGAGCGCAGCAGCGCTCCCGCCGCGGGTTCGGATCCTATATAGGGATGACCGGTGCACTCACATCGCTCACTGGCTGAGCGCAGTGCGGCCGGTCTCCAAAAGGGACAAAAAGAAAAAAAAAAAAAAGAAAGAAATCTCTAGGAAAAGGAGGACTTGCCATAAAAGGAGAGCATCAAGTAGCCACTCATTAAGCTTCATCTTGCTCATTGAGACAGTGCTCACACAGCTGGCTTCACCTTCCAGAAAGCTGGAATTATCATATTTTAGTATCCTGATATTCTATGTCATGGGGGTCATCTCAGTGAAAGATTCACCCCCATTTTTGTTTTTTGGCTTTGTATTGTATTTTTTAGTTAGTTTGTTTGTTTGTTTGTTTTGGATACCACAGAGTTAACCTCCAAATAGATGCTCTATCTCAGTGAAAGATTCACCCCCATTTTTGTTTTTTGGCTTTGTATTGTATTTTTTAGTTAGTTAGTTTGTTTGTTTGTTTGTTTTGGATACCACAGAGTTAACCTCCAAATAGATGCTCTTGTGCAGTGTAAAGCAGCTTCTGTCTTTTCCCTATAAGGAAATGATATACAGTGATAATATTCCATTTATTAATGATAAACACTGGAATCTAGACTAAGTTAGATCCTGACAAGCCCTTTGGACACTGGTGTGCATCGGATACCAAGACTTTCAAAGAATTAATTCCAAAAGGCCTTTTTGGATCCATGTGAATGTCGATTATCTTTTTGTCATTCTACTACCCACCACTGATATTTCTCTAGATTCTCTTCCCCCAGCTTGATGACTATTATGGCCTACACCTATTATTTCTGTACTCTGGATTCTTATCACCACTTCTTTCTTTTAGCCAGTCTTTCTCTACACTGAAAAAGAAATAATAAATCCTCTTTTTTAGCATGGTCCCTTCCCTGTGTTTGTCCTCATAGGTGGCTTGAACTAAGCATAGCCTGGCCCCAGCAGCACTAGAGGATTGAAATGGACTTATCAAGAACAATTGCTAGGCCAGGAAAAAGCAAAGAGTTCAGAAGCCAAGTTTCATGCCTAGTTCCCTACTCTTTATATCACTACATATTACTCCAATATAAACCATGATTTTATCAGAGAGAGACTACAGCAGCATATATGCTAGAATTACTTTTCTAAAAATGCTGTTGCTTATTTTATGTTATTCATGGATCTTTTCTGGGCCCTCTGTAAAAAGTGACAGCAAGCCAAAGCTGGGAAGTGCAGCTGCTAGTTGTCAGAGTTCTCCATGTACCTTCTTTAGCATCAGGTGACCAGAGTGCTCATACATATTCAACTTATTGATAAACCACTCTCTTCCCTAGCCTGTTTGAAGGACCCATGTAGAAGTGATTTTGCCAACAAACATTTTTTAATTTGATAGGGAATGGGCATTTTAATCTAAGTATGGAAGAAGGCCAGTATGGATAACCAAATTATAATTATTCATGAATTCAGTAGTCCCTTCTCATAAGAAGTCAAGATACAAAGAATAAAACAAGGATAAATAAAAGACAGCCTATATTAAGATAAAAATAATATTTTATTCATTTCAGATAAATAACACATAATATAAAATTAATTTACTTTCTCAGCAGTTTCATTGGGACGGTTTGTCCTGGCTGTGACTAATAGTTATTAAGAGTCATTTTCCAATATCTTGCAAATAACACCTTAAATTTAAGTACATTAAATACTCCACTCAAAAGACACAGACTGACAGATTGGATTAAAACACTAGACCCAACTATATGCTGTCTACAAAAGACTCACCTCACACGTAAAGACAAACACAAACTAACAAGACAGGGATAGAAAAAGATACACCACGCAAATGGAAATTAAAAAACAAGCACGAATACCTATTCTTACATTGGATAAAATAGACTTTAAACTAAAAACCATGAAAAGAGACAAAGAAGGCCATGATATAATGAAAAAGGGATCTATCTAGCAAGAAGACATAACAGTCATAAATATGTACGAACCCAACACCACATCACCCAGACATATAAAACAAACACCATTAGACCTAAAGAAAAGAGACAGATGCAAGTACTTTAATACATGGGGACCTGAATACCCCTCTCTTACCACAGCACCCCTCTCTTAGCACCTGTCTCTCAGCCCTGAGCAACAAATCAACAGAAAAATACAGGATTTAAATTACACTCTAGACCAATTGGACCTGGCAGATATCTCTGAACATTTCATCCAGCAACTACAGAATATATTCTTCTCATCAGCACATGGAACATTCCTCAGGATAGACCACATGTAAGGCCACAAATCAAGTCTCAACAAATTTTTAAAAATTGGAATAATTTCAAGTATCTTTTCAGACCACAAAAGAATAAAACTAGAAATCAATAACAAGTAAAACTCTAGTAACTATACAAATACATGGAAATTAAACAACATGAATGATCCTGAATGATCTACGGGCCCAAGAATAAAGTAAACAAGAAATCAAAACATTTCTTAAAACTAATAAAAATAAAGACATGCCAAAACCCATGGGATAGAGCAAAAGTAGAACTAAGAGGGACATTTATTGCAATAAATGCTTATATAAAAAGATTTCAAATAAACAACCTTACCTCAAAGAACTAGAAAAGCAAGAACAATCCAACCCCAAAATTAGTAGAGGGAAAGAAATAATTAAGATTACAGAGGACCAAATGAAATGGAGACTCAAAAAATACAAAAGATCAATGAAACAAAAAATTGTTTTTTTGAGAAGATAAACAAAATAGACAAACCATTAGCTAGGCTAACTAAAAAAAGAGAAGACCCAAATAACAAAAATCAGAAATGTAAGAGGAGGCATTAGAACTGATACTACAAAAATACAAACAATCATTTGAGTATTATAAACAACTATACACCAACAAATTTGAAAACCTAGAGAAAATGGATGAATTTCTGGACACATACAAACTACCAAGTCTAAACCAAGAAGAAACAGAAAACCTGAAGAAACCAATAGCAATCAATGAGATTGAAAAACTAATCAGCAGTCTCCCAACAAAGAAAAGCTCAGGGACTGATGGCTTTACAATTGATTTCTATCAAACCTTTAAAGAGGAACTAATAGCAATTATCTTCAAACAATTCCAAAAAATTGAAAAAGACATCATTCTCCCAAACTCATTCTATGAGGCCAGCATCATCCTGATACCCAAACCACACAAAGATACAACAAAAAAAGAAAACTACAGGCCAATATAACTGATGAACATGGACACAAAAATCCCCAACAAAATATTAGCAAACAGAATACTACAACACCTCAAAAAATTAGATACCATGATCAAGTGGGATACATCCTAGGGATACAAGGATGGTTCAGCTTTAGCAAATCAATAAATGTGATACACTACATCAACAAAATCAAGGACAAAAACCATATGATTATCTCCATAGATGTAGAAAAAGCATTTGACAAAATTCAATATCCCTCCATGATAAAGACTGAGCAAATTAGGTACAGAAGGAAATTATCTCAACACAGTAAAATCCATATATGACAAACCCACCACCAATATTATCCTGAATGAGGAAAAACAGAAAGCCGTTTCCTTAAGAACAGGAATAAGACGAGGATGACCACTCTTACCATGCCTATTTAACACAATATTAGAAGTACTAGCCAGAGCAATAAGGCAAGAGAAAGAAATAAAGGGCATCCAGATTTCAAAAGATGAAGTCAAACTGTTCCTGTTTGCAGATGGATGTATATAGGAATATATATAACATGATATTATATATAGGAAAACCTAAAGACTCTATCAAAAAACACTTAGAGCTGATAAACAAATTCAGTGAAGTTGCAGATACAAAATCAACACCCCAAAATCAGTAGTGCTCTTATACTTCAACAACAAACTAGCAGAAAAAGAAATCAAGAAAGGAAGCCCATTTACAATAGTAACCAAAATAGGAAAAAAAAAAAAAAAAAAGTAGGAATCAATTTAACCAAGGCGATGAAAGACCTCTACAATGAGAAAAACAAATCACTGCTGAAAGAAACTAAAGAGGGCACAAAAAAACTGAAAGAATTCCATGCTCTTGTATTGGAAGAACCAACACTGTGAAAATGTCCATACTACCTAAAGCAATCTTCAGATTCAATGCAATCCACATCAAAATACTAATGGCATTCTTCACAGAAATAGAAAAAATAATCCTAACATTCATATGGATCAACCAAAGACCCTGAATTGCCAAAGCAAACCTAAGCACAAATAAATAAATAAAGCCAAAGGCATAACACTACCTAATCTCAAATTATACTACAAAGCTATAATAACTAAAATAGCACTGTACTGGCATAAAAACAGACACTCGAACCAATGGAACAGAACTGAAAACCCAGAAATCAACCTACGTACTTACAGCCAACTCATCTTCAACAAAGGCATCAAGAACATACAATGGGGAAAAAGACTGCCTCTTCACTATATGGTGCTGGGAAAACTGGACATCCATATGTAGAAGAATGAAACTAGACCCGTACCTCTCACCATATATCAAAATCAACTCAAAATAGATTAAAGACTTTAATATAAGACTTGAAACTATAAAACTCCTAAAAGAAACATAGGGGAAGCACTTCATTAAGTAGAACTGGGTAAAGACTTTGTGAATATGACCCCAAAAGTACAGGCAACAAAAGGAAAAGTAAACAAATGAGATTTTATAAACAAAAAAGCTTTTGAACAGCAAAAGAAACAATTAACAGAGTAAAAAGACCACCTACAGAATGGAGGAAAATATTTGCAAACCATGCATCCAACAAGGGATTAATATCCAAAATATATAAGGAATTCAAACAACTTAAAAATAAAAAACAAGTAACCCAATTAAAAAATGGACAGAAGAGCTGAATAGGCATTTCCCCAAAGATGATACACAAATGGCCAACAGGCACATGAAAAAATACTCAAGGTCACTAAGCATCAGGGAAATGCAAATCAAAACCACACTGAGATATCATCTCACCCCATTTAGACTGCCTCTTAACAAAAAGAGAATAACAAATGCTGGCGAGGATGCAGAGAAAGGGGAATCTTCCTACACTGTTGGTGGGACTGTAAATTAGTGCAGGCATTATGGAAAACAGTATGGAGGTTCCTCAAACAGCTACAGATAGAACTGCTACATGATTCCACAATTTCACTGCTGGGTATATACCCAAAAGAATGGAAATCATCATGTTGAAGGGATACCTGCACTCCCATGTTCATTGCAGACCTATTTACAACAGCCAAGAGTTGGAACCAACCTAAATGTCCATCAACAGATGACTGGATAAGGAAAATGTGGTATATATACACAATAGAATACTACTCAGCTGTAAGAAAGAATGAAAGTCTGCCATTCACAGCAACATGGATGAACTTAGAGAAAATTATGTTAAGTGAAATAAGCCAGGTACAGAAAGAGAAATACCACCTGTCGTCATTCATAAGTGAGAGCTAAAAAAAAATAAACAAAATTTAAGAAAAATAAACAAACAAACAGTCACAATAATACACTGAATTTTCAAAAGGAGAGAACAGAACTATTGCTACCAAAGGTGGGAAGTGGGGGAAGAGTGGTTAGCGAGAAATTGCTAAAGGGCATAGAAATGATTACATTGTGTAATGTTCAATATACTAATTGTCCTTATTCGAGCATCACATACTGCACACAGGTAATGATATTCAATGTGGTACCCCTCAGATACGTACAATCAATTATGCTTCAATAAGAAAAATAAAAATAGGGCCGGCCCAGTGGCGCACTGGATAGTGCGCCGCTTGGGAAGCGCGGCGGCGCTCCCGCCCGAGGGTTCGGATCCCACATACAGACCGGTTCCCGCTCACTGGCTGAGCGAGGCGCGGGAGCAACACCGAGGGTTGCAATCCCGTTGCCGGTCCCCGGTCCGGTGCGGGGGCAACACTGAGGGTTGCGATCCCTTGCCGGACACGGAAAAAAGACAAAAGACAAAAAAAGAAAAAAAGAAAAAGAAAAAGAAAACTTATTTCCAAAAAACTAAAATGAGTCCTTTCCTCCCGTACATATTCTTCCATCAAACATTCATTCATAACCTTTATCTTATGATTGATAGTTCACCTTTTGTACAGAGGGATTTAAATGTTTCAGGCAGAAAAAATTAGAAAAAATTTTTAGTTAAAAAAGAAAAAAAGAGAATAACAATATTTTTTTCTTCCCATTTCTCAGAATCAGTGTTACTATCTTAGAATATGTCCAGCCAGTTTTTTTAATGAAAAATAATTGTTTTTGTAAAATTATACGTTTAACTTAAATAATGTAAGCAAAGCAAAAAAATACAAAGATAAAAGTTAAAGTTAAAATTTAGCTAAAATTGATAGAAAAAGAAAGTAAATTGAACCAAAGTGTTTCTTCAATATAAGAGATATATTGGAAATAAAATTTCCTTTTTTAAAAAACCTCTAACTTTAAGAGATTATGAATATATTAAGATATTGGAGTCCATTTTTTAAATTACATGCTTTTTTTTCCAGATTTTTGTTAGCTATATTATTTTTACACTTTCAAAATTTGTAGGAACATTCTAACCTCTAACCATTGTCATATTTGTTTACTGTTAGTATTTAAATTGATTCAAAATTCACCACTCATTTTTCCTAATAGAGTCTGCATTTCTTAATTCTTTGCCTCATTTTATGCTGGACTTCATTATCTAGCTTTTTTTAAATAAAGGATCATGAAACAGTATTCCAGCAGCTTTTTTTCACATTGGAAAATCCCAACCTGTTCCATTTTTAATTGAAACATCATTGGTTACCCACATCTGTGGGGTACAGAGTTGAATATCAATACCTGTGTGCAATATGTGATCAAATGAAGATAATTAGCATATTCCATTACAAACTGTAAGCATTCTTTGTGTCCATTAACCAATTTCTTGCCAACCTCCCTTCCCCTCTCCCTTTATTACCTCAATTAACTACATTTCTGTCCTCTCCTTCTGAAAGTTGGACCTATTTTGTGATTGTTGTTTCTCAATTAATTAATTAATTAATTTGCTCCCATTTATGAGTGAGGACATGTGGTATTTCTCTTTCTCTGCTTGGCTTATTTCATTTAACATAATTTTCTACAAGCTCATCCATGTTGCTATGAATGGCAGAATTTCTTTTTTTTTTTTTTTTTTTTTTTTTGAGTAGTATTCTTTTGCTTCTGTATACCACATTTTCCTTATCCAGTTGTCTGTCAATGGACATTTACCAACCTGTTTCTTTCATATATTTGAATGTTATCTTGTTTGGCTATCATATTTTTGGGTCATCCAAACTCAGAATTTTGTAGACTAGAACAGAACTTTCTATGATAATGGAAATGTTCTCCACATTTTCCTTATCCAGTTGTCTGTCAATGGACATTTACCAACCTGTTTCTTTCATATATTTGAATGTTATCTTGTTTGGCTATCATATTTTTGGGTCATCCAAACTCAGAATTTTGTAGACTAGAACAGAACTTTCTATGATAATGGAAATGTTCTATATCTGCATTGTTCAATATGGTAGCTAGTGGCTACCACGTAACATGAGGAGCTAGTGTGATTGAAGGACTAATTTTAATTTTGTTTAATTTAAATCAGTTTAAATAAAATTACATGTGGTCAGGGCTACCGTATTGGAGAGTACAGTATAGACATTGTTCCATTGGTTTAGGGCATTGACCATGCAGTGAAGAAATCTGAAGGAGAAGTCTCAATCTTCCCATCCCAGCTTGTAGGTAAATTGCTTCATGTGTTTACGGAGCGTTCTATATCAAGTTTTCCTGGAACACAGAGTGTTCTTTTAATTTGCATATTTAAATCTTCCTTAATTTCAGGGAACTCTTCTTGTTTATGTCTTTGAATACATCTTCCTTCCATTTGTTATGGGATACTAATTACCTGTAGTGTTAGATTATCTGTCATTTATATTTATTAGCTAAAAATTGTTTTACACTCTACTCTCTGCATTCACTGTGATTATCTCAAACTTCCTCCATGCCAGAATTTCACTTTTCAGCATTGTCTAATGAAGTCTATTCTTTTATGATTTCTGCAATGATGTTGTATTGAGCTTCAATTTGTTTCCTTAGAAGTACAATCTTCCTACTCACCTCATTGCTATTTTATCATTTTATCTTTTGATCTCTTAATTTTATTTAATTCATGTTAAGTTGTATTAAAGTATGAATCAATTTGCAATTCCTCTCTTATCTTTGAATTACCTTTCTTTTTGGTTGGAATCTTTTGTTTTGTGAATGGTATTTCTCTCTTCCTCTTCTATAATAACATAAACCAAGTTGCTGTGGTATTTCTTTTCATTATGTTCATGGCTAGGTGACTGTCCACATATTCCAATGTTCTAATAACATGGGTGACAACCCTTTTTCCACCATATTTGAGATCTACTTCCTTTGTCTTTCAAGCTCAAGTTTGTTCTTACTTTTGTATAAAAAGCACAGGAAAAGGAAGAACCTGGCTAAATAAAGGCTCTGCTTACTCTTCTGATATTTTGTTAAATATCTTGTATTATCTAATTTGGGGAATGTATTAGTCCGTTTGTGTTGCTTATAAGAATACACGGAACTGGGTGATTTATAAGAAAATGAAATTTATTGCTTACAGTTTCTGAGGCTGGGAAGTCCAAACTCCATCAGTGGTGGTGACAGTGACCCAAGGGTCTCAAATTGCAAGATGGTGGAAGTAGAGAGAACAGAGAGAGAGAGAGAAAGACAGACTCTCTCTTCTTTTAAAGCCCTCAGAACCATGCCCCTGACCACCATTTTTAATCCATTCACTAATGCATGGTCCTATAACCCAATCACCTCTTCAAGGTCCCACCTTACAATTACCATAATAGGATTTCCCACCCTCTTAACAGTCACAGTTGCTAATACGTAAAACCTGAGGGACACAACTCAAGCTTCAGGGAGTTTTGGGGGGACATAATTCAATTCACCATAGGGAATATATTCCAAAACCTGCGTTTTAGGATTCAGATCATTTCCCAAATTCAGGATGTTGTCCTAGGGCCTTCACTTTAGTTAAGAGTCAGATGTTCACTTCCTAATCTCATTCACTGGGTTGTTCCTTGCAGAAGTTTCTGCCACTCCTCAGTCAGATTATCACATGCTCATTTTTATTCTCTCTGCATTTTGGATATAAATAAGTCCTCTTGGGATCTTGCTGACTTACCTACAAAGCTTGGAGAGTGGGATAGGAGGGGATAGAGGGTTGAGGTTAGAAGCCAAGCCCTGCTGAGCCTCTGCTCTACAAATGTCTATTTCTTTCACTAGCTGTCACTTTTTAAAATTTACTGCATTAGATTATTATGCTCCTTTTCCTCTCCAGTTGCTTTTAGTGGTAAAGTTCTTGCCTTAAAAAAAACAACAACTATTATTTACTATTTTGTGAGATGGTTGGGGTAGGTAATTCTAGTATCAGTTTCAGTTCACCCCTGGGGCAACATTTATTTAAACAAAAGAATATTTACTTAATGAAGTACTTAGAACCTGTTAGCTCCTACGGCACAGAATGTCAAATCTCTTATACATGACTGTTTTCTTCCTCCAGTAAGTCATTCAGCAACTACTTGTGGAGCAGGTGTTATATACTAGGCACTAGGCATACAGCAGTAAATCAGACAGACAAGGTTCTAAAAGTGGTATGAGAGTTCATTTTTAAAGTGAAGACAATTTCAGACACTGATAAGGGCCATAAAGAATATAAAACATGATGAGCTACAAAAAGTAACAGTGTGAGGGGTCTACTTTAGAAAGGAGGTCAGGAAAAATCTCTATGAGTCAGTGACTTCTAAGCTGATATTTAAATGATGAAAAGGAACCAGCCATGGGAACATGAAGGAGCAAAGAATTACAAACACAGGAAAGATCAAGAGCAGAAGCCTTAATGTAGGAATGAAAATGCTTGATTCAACAAATAAAAAGAAGGTCAGTATTGCTAGAACTAACTTGTGAAAGGGAATGTGGTTTAAGATGTGGTCAGGGAATCAGGAAGGAGGCAGACAACTCAGGGACTTTAAGGCCAGAGAAGGAGTATGGTACTTTTGCTAGGCTGACCAAGTTTCCTTTGTTGCTTTTTTCCTGTAATTATTTGGAAGTTCTAATTCTTATTTCCCTTCTAGCAATGGCTGCCTTAAAAGTTATTTAAATGTATATACTTCTAAAAAATTATAATGGTAATCATATAGATTCATAGAGAATAAAAAGTGAACTCCGACTCTCTACTCTTTTGCACCAAGTCCTTTGCTGCACTCTCCTCAAAGGGAATATTTCAATAGTTTTGATGAAAATCACTACATTTCCAATGCACTTAAACATATATGCATATAACATAGGTACATATTAATATACATGTAAGTTAATGTACAGATTGTATTAAATACATATAATATAGATACACATACATGTATTACATACATATGCATGTGTTTAATATATAAAAATGCACATAATATATATACTTATATGTGCTTTTTAACATACACAAATGGAAATATGATATATACTCTGTCCACAATATGCTTTCCCCATTAATATGTTTTGCTGATCTTTATTTTTTCTTAAAGATGTAGAATATTCCAGAGTATGGATATACCAGTTTAACCATTATCCTATTGATGAGTAGTTACCAATTTTTTTAAATATTAAAAATGATGTTCGATATATGCATCCACCTTAAGTTACATAAAGAACATGAAAGAAATCTAAAATGGAATGAAGAAAATAAAAACAGGAATTGATAAAACAGAAAAAAAAACTTATTTAAATTTGCAATTCTTTTTTCAGGGGGGGTTATAAATATTTATTTGAGCATATATTTTATAGAAATTTTACACTTTGACTTAAATATGAATACCACAAAATAACTAGAGAACTAAAGTGAAAGCTTTGATACCTTTTGATTGGTATTTGCGTGGTTAATGACTACTGTGTACGAGATTTCCTCTATATATACATTCATTAAAACTACTGACATGAATTTCCCATTTCACCTTCACAGTCTGTTTTAGTAAAAAAACTCACTGCCGTAGCTTTGTAGTTCTCTTCCTTTAATTTTACACAAATGAGAGAAAATTTTGCTGATTAGTTGGCATATTCAGAAGTCTCAAATAGGTATGATTTTTTTATTTAGCATTTTTAATAACCTCATAATTTCCTGAGGACATGGTTTCAGCTTCAAAAAGCCAAGCTCAAACTGAGGATCTTGAAGCTAACAGAGATGAGAGTTTTCACAGTAATTAATTAAAAATCTTATAAAATTATTTTCAACTAAATTCAGAACTTTTTTCCCATGGTTCATGAGTATGTATACAACTTTTTAAAAATTTCTTTTGTAGTATATCCTACCAGTTGTGGTATTAGATTACAAGTATTGGCTAGTGGAAGGACCACTGCTTTCTCCTTTTTAAAACTCTTTTCTGATGTCTAACACACTATCCAATTCTCAGCTGAAATTTATACTTAGTTACTAAATTTTTTTGTATTAACTTTTGAATAGGAAATCACTACAGTACTTAATATATTTAAAATTTTTAATCCTGGCAATTAAAATTAAAAACATGGCTTACAAATAGACATCACACCCTTAAAGGAAATAACAGAAACAATTAGTAATCTCTCTATGCTCTTTTCATAGAGATTTCAAAATAAATCTAAGGTTATACATAGGATGTGGGTTTTTCTCTGGGAGTAGTATTACAGAAGGTTTGTGGTATTAGAAGGGTCATGACACAATGCAGGTTGCTAAGTCTCAAATGCAAGTGTAAAGCTTACATTTTAAAAATATTTCATATTATACCCATGGATGAGAAATCTAACAAAAAGAGATTATGTTACATAAAGATATAGCCAAGCTCTCTCTCTTTTGTAAAAAGCCCAATCACTTTAGGAACAATTTAAAAAGCGATCTCTTGACTGTTTTAAAGGTTAAATAACACTTTTTTTAAAGGTTATATTATGAAACTATGTTCAACGGTCACAGAAACAACCATATTAACTTACAACATGGGCACAATTTTTAAGTTAGAATTTGATATATTCAATTCAAACATTATAGCAAAATGTCAAGAAAATTATAACTGCACATAAAATTACTATAGTAGAAGAAAACCCAATGATTTGAGTATATCGTGACAGTTGATAAGTAATCACCCTGATTAATCAACATAACCTTACTGCAACATCAATAGCAACCACTAAGCTTTAGTAAGTTATTACTGATTTGTACTCTGTCTCAAGAAAAATTAATCAGAACAGTAAATGTGGTAAGCAGTAGCCTCTCTGTGACTTCAAGGTGACTCATTTGAAATGTCTAAAAACAAATCATACTCATAACATGTACTACCGATAAGTTCTTAAAACAGTTTCCTGTAATTTAATGTCATGGAAACAAAGGTTTGAATATTCTTTTTAGTAACTAGAAAAAATAAAACTACATATAAATATCTTTTAAAAAATAATGTAATCTGAATATTATAGATGGGAGAAAAGAAATCAGATTTTTTTCCCTAGCATTTTTCAACGCTAAGATTGACTGAATTCCATTTCAGAAGAGAAATACCCACACCATTTTAAAAATGATGTTTCTTACAGGGTCAGCTAAATTTGCACACATGAAAAAAACCAGCATTCACATAAGGTCAAAAAGCTAGAAAATGTTCCTCATAAGTTATAGTTTAATTGAAAATGAATCAATTTTGTGACCAACACTTAAAACTCTATATATGATTCTGTGGGTTCCTAAAAACTATGGAATCGCAATTTTCTTATATTAGATATGTTAGAACAGCTTTAAATTTACAGAAAAACTTAGAAGATAGAGTTCCCATATATCTCCGCACTCAGTTTCCCCTACTATTAATATCTTACATTAGTATGTATGTATTAGTATGGTACCTTTGTTACAATTAATAAGCCAATATTGATATATTATTACTAACTAAAGACCATAGTTTATTCAGACTTCCTTTTTTTTTTTTTTTTTTTTAAACCTAATGTCTTTTTTTTCTGTTCATGGCTCTTTTGGTTCCTTTAGGCTGTGACAGTTTCTCAGACTTCTTGTTTTTGATGACCCTGATAGCTTTAAGACTTACTTCTTCAGGTACTTTAAGGAGTGCCCACAGTTGAATCTGTCTGATATTTTTTTCATGTTAAGACTAGAGTTATGGGTTATTGGGAAGAAGACCACAGAGGTTAAGTGCCATTTTCGTCACATCACATCACATCATATCTAGGGTACATACTACACTATCAATGTGATTTATGACTGTTCAAGTTGACCTTGAGCATCTGGCTCTGGTAGTCTGTCAGATTTCTCCACTGTTACTCTTTTTTTCCCCACACTTTCCATACTGTACCCTTTGGGGGGAAGTCACTATATGCAGTCCACACTTAAGGAGTGGGAATTTATACTTCTCTTCCTTGAGGGTGGAGTATCTACAAAAATTACTTGAAATTCTTCCGCATATTTGTCTCTTCTCCCCCATTTATTAATTTACTCATTACTATCAATAATGATATGGACTCATGGATATTTATTTTATACTTTAGGTTATAATCCACTGCTATTTTAAATATTTCTTTCCATCTAATTGTTTTACCTTTGGCCATTGAGAGCTCTTTCAGTTGGCTCCTCTGTCCCTTTAACATACCCCTATTAATGTAGGGTTTTTTGTTTGTTTGTTTTGAGTACTTGCTTACTTTTTGTCATTACAAGATGCTTCAGGCTTGGGGCCGGCCCGGTGGCGCACTGCTACAGTGTGCCGCTTGGGAGCGCGGTGGCGCTCCCGCCGAGGGTTCGGATCCCACATACAGACCGGCCGCTCACTGGCTGAGCGAGGTGCGGGCACAACACCGAGGGTTGCGATCCGTTGCCGGTCACGAAAAAAGACAGAAAGGAAAAAAAAAAAAAGATGCTTCAGGCTTATGTTTCTTGTCCCGGGTCTAGAATCAGTCATTTCTCTGAGGAGCCCTGGTTTCTTTTTTTGGAGAATGGTATTACAAACCAAAATCTGGGGGCTAAGTGTACATAAACCTTCTAATAACACCTAGATGATCACTGATACCATGGTACTTAAAAGTCCAAACTTCCTTCACTAATTCTTAACTAAGTACCCTACTAAGAGCTGGTCTTGAGAGATCCAAATGATGTCTTTCATTTTTAGATACTGCACTATCCTAAAAACCTCTAGATACTCAATCCCTTTAAATTTAACTTCATACTGAAGTTAATACCAAAGAATCTCTGAACAGTTTAGGGAAAAAATTTTTTAAACAGAATTTCACAATCCCTAATGATTAGATAGCAGGTTGAGTAAAACAGTCTACACACCTAACTTCTTTTATTGAGAAGTAGTGTTAGGACTAAAAACAATTACAGAATAGCTATTTTTGCAAATTTTAAAATGCTTAAAATTGAGAAAGTCCTTACAGAAAAATGAAAAATACTTTAATATTTAAGAACCTTGCTAAAAACAGAAACCATAAACTTTAAAATTAAAAATATAATATTTTAAAATCAATGGTAGAAGGTTTTATCATTTCCTTTCCATCTCTGTCAAAACTACATACTGATCTGGGTACACTGATTTAAACGTAGCTCCCTCATTCTATGTCAGAACAGAATTTTGAGTGGGTGTATTTTAAGCCAAGAGTGGTTGGGGTATTGCCCATCTGAGGCATCCCTAGAGGTTATCTGTTGGGCAAACTAACCAAAGTGGGTAAATGTTACTGGGTACCAGGAAAAGAACCAAAAGTTGGATTTGAATAGACCCACACTCTTTTAAATGAAAAACTTTCCATTATTTATAACAAAACGACATTAGTTTTTATAGATGTGCATAGTCCACATAACCTTTTAATATAATTATGACAAATCAATATGTTTACCTTTATAATAACCAATATACAAACTCAATTCCAGGTTAAATATCATAAGACTTGGGTTCAATTCACACCTAATTTTCTTCAACTAACTGGGCAAAAATTAACTACTCTGCATTCTGCTCCACTACCTGGAAGGTAGAGATAGTTCTATTTAGTATTAATGTAAAAATAAATCATCAAATAATAAATAACACTTGGATCAATAGAAGAAAGATGGAAAATTCCACTAACCAAAGGAGAAAACCTAATTTTTAACCACCATTTCCTCCCAATTTAATATTATAAATTCTTACAAGCATTTTTGTGAATTAAGTTCAATTAAGTCTTTTGAATAGGTTAAATGTCATCTAACTGATCATTCCTACACTCAGAACCATCCAATAACTTTCCATCTTACTCAGAGAAAGGCCAAAGTTCTTAAGCTATATATATTTGGCCCTATTTACCTCTCAGACCTCCTCTACTCTTCCCCTCTCCACCCACACACACTACTCACACTTGCTCCTTTCTTATAGGCCCTTTGCCTTTACTATTTTCTTAAAGGAATTCTTCCCTCAAATCTGCATGCCTCACATGCTTCAAATCTTTGTTTAAATGTCCCCTTCTAATGACTCTTTCCTGATCACATTATTATAACAGCAACAGTCCTCCACCCTCAATACCATCATCTTCCCTTTCCTACATTTTTTTCTCCATTGTATTCATCTTCTAAATCCCACACTATATGATTTATTTATTTTCTTCACCTAACTTCTCCTTCTACCATTAAGTTCAATGAGGAAAAAGATTTTTGTGTTCTGTTCACTAATTCAGTGTTTAGATAGTGACTGGCACATAGTAGGTATAACATAAAAATTTGCTGAATTGAAACCAATACCTCATTTAAATTCATAATGTAATCTGTTCTTCACACCTGGGATTTTAAATGAGAACATTTAATGTCAAAATGATTCAAAAAATAAACTATTACACATGCAGTCTTTTAGTAAATAAACATATTTTGACTGTCTCTAGTATGCTAATGTTAGAAATATGAAGTCAAATAATGGTCCTTACTTTCAACAAGCTTCAGTTGCACACAGTGGATGGAACAGTTGAAAAAAATTAAACAATCACAGTAGTGTGAGATGACATGATAAAAGAGGTCTACTATGAGATATAAGAGGGTGTTAGAGGAGCAGAGACACACAAAATCATCTGGGTTGGCATTATCTGGGAAGGCTGATCACAACAGGTCAAACTCAAGCTGACCTTTTAAATAACAAGCAACATCAGAAGAAGAGGGAGAAAAACACTGAATAAAATGGGCTGACAGATTTGAAGGAATCTTAACTAGTATATTGTGGCTCAAGTACAGGGTATATATGCTGGGAAAGTAGGAAATAAAGCTAGAAAGGTAGGCAAGAATCTAAGCAGGAATGGTCTTGTCAGAAGAGCCAGAATTTGAATTTTTCCCCGAAACTTAGGGGAAGCAACTGAAAGATTTTAAGTGTGAACAGAGAACTAGCAGTAACTTTAGCTGTATAGTAAGCAGAGTTACAGGAAGTAGTCAATATGCTATTAAGAAAATTCTTAAAACTACAATGATAGTATTTTCTAACACTAAAGAAAAAATTTCACTTTAATGCTGGAAAGAATTGAAGAGTGGGTTCTCATACAAACAACAAAATCTCATTTTAAAATTTTCTCTGTGCTTCAGTTTTCTAACCACAAAGTGGGGATATTAACAATACTTATTTTATATGATTGTTGTGAACATAAGTTCATATACTTAAATGGCTTAGAACACTGCCTGGCATATACTAAGTGTTCAGTAATGCTAGCTATTATTACTTTTATTAGTAGTATCCTGGAAGAATTAAAGTTGTAAGTAATAAGTTCTATATTTCCAAACACGATAAATACATAAAAAATGACGAGTAAGTTAAAACAGGTTTTCACAGTGGACAGAAATAAGCTTACTTAAGTATATATTATAGGAAAAAAAAAAGCCAAAATAATTCTTACTTTCAAGATATATATAATTTTTGGAAAGGGATAAATTCATAATTTGGGGTTGGTAAAAACTATCTTCAAGAAAACCCCCAAATTTTCAGCACTTTCTAGCTTGGTTGTAATTTTTGGAAGCCCATACAATGTTGAATGTGATGTTTTATATAAGGCTATCTATGAGCTGTTTTTCTGGAGACTAAGTAAGGAAGAAAGAACACTTTTCGTGTGCTTTCTCATTTAACTACAACAACTCTAAGGCAGATCACTTTAGGATCCTCAGTTTTAAATGAGTAAATCAACATATGCATTGAATAACTTGTCAATGATCAGACAGTTAATAAGTGGTTTGACTCCAAAATCCACACCTTAACCAATATAGAATCTCCAGCAACAAGAAGAATACAAAAAGACCAAAGGTTGTGACCACAGAGTATTTTAGGATTCTAAAACCCTCTTATTCCTAGTAATTAAATTTCCCGAAGCTCATTATTCTGATTGGAGTATATTATTTTTATTTTAGCAGGCCACTGAGATTCCATTAGCCTGAGACATTCCACCAAAAAACTAGCTTGTGAATTATATGTAAGGATAATACAAAAGAAAAAAAAATTCCTCTTTTTGAAGATAACAATTGGCATCATCTCACATGTAATTAAAGCCATTAAAACCAACAATAAATGTACATAAGTTTTCATAGGTTTAAATTCCATTCAACAACATTCCAAAGAAGGGACCCATGCTCAGTCATTCATTCTGTGTAATGGTAAATACATTTAGGTAGAGGCTGAGTTCATTTTCTCCTTCCTAACCAGTAGTGACCTAATAATAAAAGAATGTATACAAACTGATGAATGTGTGACTATAGCAATAATCTCTGCATTTTAGAAATTTGAACACTCAAATTACACACATTAAAAATCACTTACTGGGACTGGCTGGTTAGCTCAGTTGGTTAGAATGCAACCTTATAACACCAAGGTCACAGGTTTGGATCCCTGTACCAGCCAGCTGCCACTCCCCCCCCCCCCCCCCCCAAAAACCCAAAACGAAGATATTTACTGTTTTCAATATAAAGATAAAAACCATTTGTTTTATATATTTTAAGATAGTTTTTTTCTGTGTTTGATGTTTTTAATAATAGATTGCATTTGAGGGCACAAATGAAAAAGAAAAGAGCTGGTCAAGTTTTGAAGTAATTAAAATCTTATACAGGAGATGAGTGAATTACTGTATTAATTTGTTCAAATACAAATATTTATTGAGCGATGGTTACATACCAGGGATTATATACTAAGCACTTGGGAATACAGTAATGAATAAGACAGACAAAAATTATACTCTCATGGAGCTTACATTCTGGTGGGGAATGTAGACAACAGAAAATAAAAATATGTATTATTTATGGTAAAAAGTAATAAATATTTTGAAGAAAAGTAAAGCAGCAGAAGAATATAGTGATTAGGATGAAAATGTTATTTAAGATACAAATTTTGCCAAAGGAGCTCTACCTGAGAGAGAAATAGAGACCTGAATCAAGTGAGATGACTATATGAGGACACATCAAAAAGTTTCTGGAGAAATAGAATTAAAAGATAATATGAGGGGCTGGCTGGTTAGCTCAGCTAGTAGAGTGTGATGTTGATAACACCAAGGTCAAAGATTCGGATCCCTGAACTGGGCAGCTGCCCAAAATAAAAAAGATAATATGAATCTTTCCATGAACATTTTAAAGTACCTTTCCATGATAATTACAATTCATAATGGTAACTCTAAATTGTCAAAATATATTAAAATGATATGCATAATAGTTTTTTGTATTTGATGGAAACTTAGAATTTAACTCCTTAACTTTATAGGTATATAATCTGCCCCCAAACAAGCACTATAGCAGAATAGTGAGTAAAAATCCACCAATAAGTAACAGTCATTGTATTTGAGAAGAAACCTACATAGTACTATTAAAAAGTTTCAGGAAAATGTCTAAAATTTGAAAGCTGCCACACTTAAAAACGGTTAAGTTCACCGTAATACACTAATATAAAAACTGCTCTGTCAAAGATGGGGGGGGCGGGGGAGGCATTATTATAAAGAATATTAAGTAGGTTACAGATACAGTTATATCAGAATAATAACATGGAAGTAGAATGTGAACTGTAAATCAAAATTGAAAGTTTCAAGTTGGCAGAAGAATCTTTGAAAAAAATTTAATAAACTTCAGCTTCATTAGTATATATACTACTTATGTTTACAAAAGTATAACTTCCAAAAACTACATTAAAAAACAGGCTTTAATTATATAAAAAGCATACTACATAATAACATTACTTATTAAATGAAGAATCTGAAAGAATTTGGTTTGAGAAAAAATTTTATTCATAAAGATTAACAATAATCAGGAGAGTTAATCAGAAGAGATTTGAAGTACAAAAATCTTTGACTAAGTTGAGTTCTCCCCCTAGTGGAACTTGAAAATGAACTAGGATATTTTCATGACTAAGAATGACCTAAAATGTATTATTTTTATGATTGAAAAAGGAATTTCAGGTTTTAACAAAAGATCTATTTATGGATCTAAATGTACATTAAAATTAAATGCTGCAAACACATTTAATAAACAAATTAACAGCAAGTTAGCCAAGGAGTACTCAGTCCTAAGTCCTGAAAAAGCAGAAATATCTCAAAAGTAGAGAAGTAGGAGGTGCAGAAAAATACAGCAGCATGCAGAGTGGTACAGAATTTTGAAAGAATGTGAAAGTTGCAGGAACAGGGTAATTCAGAGTGTAGAGAGAACAGTGTATGTTAAGGAGAGGAGGAGTTAATGATGAGAGATGAAGCTAGAAATACAAGTTTGGGCAATAATGAAAAGATAAGGATTTCATGCTAAGGAATATTGATGTGATTTGGAATGTAAAAGGCAGTCAATAAAAATTTTTATGTTTTAGAGAGCTCTGATAACTCTGTAGAAGAGCTGAGGCTGGAGAAAAGGAAACTATGAGAGGTTACTACAATAGTTCAGGTAAGGGGTAAGCAGATAAACTAAGGGAGAGGCCAGGGGAAGAGTAAGAAAAAAGTGAAGCTACTACTAGGTTGAAGTTACTACTAGGTTGAATAATTTGATAAGAGATGATCCACTAAATCGACTTGAGATGCAAAAGAAGGAAAACATTCTGGATATAATAACATGTCTGATTTTTAAAATGTTGAGTTTAAAGTGCCTGTACCACTTCCAGGTAGAACTGTTTAGTGTCCATTAGAACTGTTGTTCTACTCATCAAAAGACACAATAAAGAAAATGACGGGCCAGCCCATGGCTCACTCGGGAGACTGTGGTGCTGATAACACCAAGGCCCCGGGTTCGGATCCCAGATAGGGATAGTTAGTTAGCTCACTGAGTGAGCATGGTGCTGACAACACCAAGTCAAGGGTTAAGATCCCCTTACTGGTCATCTTTTAAAAAAAGAAAAGAAAAAGAAAATTACAACGACAACAAAAGCCCCCGGGGAGTAGATATTGGTAAAACATAAAATCAATATATAAAGAACTATACATCTATAAGAAAAAAATAGACAACTCAATAGAAAAATATAAACAAAAGTCTTTAACAGGTACTTTAACAAAAAGTAAATCCAAATTGCCAACCTCCTTAGTAATCAAATAAAGGTAAATTAAAACCATGATAAAATATCACTGCATACCCACCAGATTGGCAAAAATTAAAACATGTGACACCACCAAGTGTTGGGGAAGATGCGGAACAACAAGAACTTTCATATGCTGCTGTTGAGTGTTTCAACTACTTCAAGCACATTGGAAATTAAAGTTAAATATTTGCATGCCCTACAACCCAGCAATTCTACACCTTGGTATACATGTTAGACAAACTTGTGCAAATGTGATCAATGTAGTGTACAAGATTGCTCATCATCAGAGCATTGCTCATAACAGCCCCAACCTGGAAATTCCCTAATGTCCACTAATAATAGAATGAATAAATACATTATGATATATTCAAAAGTAAAATATTTACAGCAATAAAAATAATGCCTCTTACAAAAATAATGTTGGACAAAGAATGAAGAGACACAAACAAAAATATTCAATATGACGCTACAAAATTGAGAAACCAGGAAATCTAAAGGGTATTGATCAAAAATGCATACAAAGATGACACAACTATAAGGAAAAGAAAAAAGAGATTATCACAAAAGTCAGGAAAAGGGAGAACAGTGTGACCAGGTAGCCTTCTTGAGTGCTGGCAATAATCTCTATCTTGACCTTGGTAGCATTTATATGTGTAATGTTTTTATACATATTATAATGTAGTTTTATTTTTTGAACTTCTATGTATAAGTTCAAAAAAATTATAATTTTTAAAAAATCATAACTTTAAAAAAATGCTTAAAAATTATTAGTGAGGGGAGACATGCTAGGGCTGAAGATAAATTAAGATTCACTCTTGCAAAGGTGGCTACAAAAGCCATTTAAGTGAGACCATTCATTTGAGTAAAGGTTTTTAAAAACTTAAGCCTCAGATTCTCAGAGGAATACACATATCCAGAACTGATAGACAAATGAAAACATTTATGCAAGAAAGAAGAGAATGTCCTGCTGCACACTCGAATGCACTAATAAAAGAAGAGCCACCAGAGAAGCATGCAAATAGGGGAGGAAGTCTTTCCCTTTCTAGCCCACTCCAGAATAATAGAAGAAACAAGTGTTCTACCAGATGACCAAACATCAACAAGAAAAATACTAGAACTACAAATAAACAAGAAGATATGACACCAAGGAGGAAATATAGTAATTCTCAAGTACCAGACCCCAGAGAGCAAGAAACACTTGAAATGTCTGAAAAGGAATTCAGAGCAATGATTTTAAGAAAATTCAAAGAGATAAGAGAAGACTCAATTAGAGAACACAATGAAACAGGAAAAAATATCCAGGGTATGAAGGAGGAAATTTACAGCAAGATTAATACCTTAAAAAAGAATGTACTAGAACTCCTAGAACTGAAGGATTCACTCAGTGAAATAAAAAACACAACAGATAGCTTGAGCAGCAGGCTAGATCAAGCAGAGGAAAGAATTTCAGATCTTGAAGATGGTCTTTTCAAAATAACCAAGGCAGACACACATACACACAAAAGAATTTTTTTAAATGAAGAAAATCTAAGAGAACTAGCAGATACCTACAAGCACACAAAGATCCAAATCATGGGTATTCCAGAAGTGGAGGAGAAAGGAAAAGCTATAGAAAACCTATTCAATGAAATAATAACAAAAAACTTCCAAGGTATAGGGAGAGATGCAGACCTTCAGATCCAGGAAGCCCAAAGACACCCAAACATATTCAATCCAAAATGATCCTTTCCAAGACACATTATAGTCAAACTGGCAAAGCTCAAAGACAAACAGAATTCTAAAAGCAGCACGAGAAAAGAATCAAGTCACCTATAAGGGAGCCCCTATTAGACTAACAGCAGACTTCTCAACTGAAACCCTACAGGCCAGAAGAAAATGGGATGATATATTCAAAATAACAAAAGAAAAATTTTGCCAGCCAATAATTCTATACCCAGCAAGGCTATCCTTCAGAAATGAGGGAGAAATATTGTATTACCCAGACAAACAAAAATTGTGAGAGTTCACCACTACATGAGCAGCCCTGAAGACAAAAACTAAAAGGGGAAGAAAGGAATGAAAGATATTTAAAACATCTAAACAAAAAGCAATAAAAAGACATGTGTAAAACAATACCTGTCAATAACAACCCTAAATGTAAACAGATTAAACTCCCCATTCAAAAGACACAGACTGACTGACTAGATTAAAAAGACAGACCCAACTATGTGCTGTGTTCAAGAAACTCACTCACCTGTAAAGACAAACACAAACTAAAACTGAAGGGATGGAAAAATATATACCATGCAAATGGAAACCAAAAGTGAGCAGGAGTAACTCTTCTTGTATCAGATAAAATAGACATTAAACCAAAAAACTTGAAAAGAGACAAAGAAGGCCACTATATAATGATAAAGGGATTTATCCAGCAAGAAGACATATCAATCATAAATATGTACGCACCCAACACTGGAGCACCCAGATTTATAAAGCAAACACTACTAGACCTAAAAAAAAAACAGACTCTAATACAATAAATGCTGATAACCTGAACACCCCTGTCTCAGCACTGGACAGATCTTCCATGCAACAAATCAACAGAGAAAAACAGGATTTAAGTGACATCTTAGACCTGGCAGATATCTACAGAATATTTCATTCAACAACTACAGAATATATGTTCTTCTCATCAGCACATGGAACATTCTCCAGGACTGACCACATGTTAGGTCACAAATCAAGTCTCAGCAAATTTTAAAAAACCAAAATCATTCTATGTATCTTTTCAGAACACAATGGATTAAAACTAGAAATTAATAACAAGTGAAACTCTGGAAACCATACAAATGCACTAAAACGACAGGCTCCCAACTGACCCATGGGTCCAAGAAGAAATCAAAATGTTTCTTGAAAGTAATGAAAATAAAGACACATCATACCAAAACCTATGGGATACTGCAAAAGCAGTATTAAGAAGGAGTTTATTGCAATAAATGCTTACATCAAAAGAATAGAAAGACTTCAAATAAATGACATAATGCTACACCTCAAAAAACTAGAAAAACAACAACAATCCAGTCCCAAAAGAAGTAGACACAAAGAAATGATTAAGATCAGAGCAGAACTAAATGAAATAGAAACCAAAAAAACGATACAAAAGATCAATGAAAAAAACCTTGGTTTTGTTGAGAAGGTAAATAAAATAGACAAACCATTAGCTAAGTTAACAACAACAAAAAGAAGACCCAAATTACAAAAATCAAAAATGAAAAGAGAAGCATTACAACCAATCCCACAGAAATATGAAGAATCATTAGAGACTATTACAAACAACTGTACATCAACAAATATGAAAACCAGGAGGAAATGGATAAATTTCTGGACATATACAAACAACCAAGACTGAACGAAGAGGAAAAGACCTGAAAAGACCAATATCAAGCACTGAGAGTGAAGCAGTAATCAGCAATCTTCCAACAAAGAAAAGCCCAGGGCTGGATAACTTTACAGCTGAATTCTATCAAACCTTTAAAGAGTAATTAATACAAATTCTCTTCAAACAATTCCAAAAAAAAGTTGAAACAGAAGCCATTCTCCCAAACTCATTCTATGAGGCCGGTATCACCCCAATACCAAAACCACACAAAGATATGACAAAAAAAGAGAATTACAGGCCAATATCCTTGATGAACACAGATGCAAAAATCCTCAGCAAAATATTAGAGATCAGAATACAGCAACACATCAAAAAATTATACACCAGGATCAAGTGGGATTCACCCCAGGGTTGCAAAAATGGTTCAACATAAGCACGTCAATAAATGTAATACACCACATCAACCAAACCTAGGACAAAAACCACATGATGATCTCAATAGATGTAAAAAAAAACACTCAACAAAATTCAACATCCCTCATGATAAAGCCTCTCAGCAAACTAAGTATAGAAGGAAATTATCTCAACACAGTAAAAGCCATTTATGACAATCCAATTGCCAATATCTTCTCAAATGGGGAAAAGCTCAAAGCCTGTCCCTTAAGAACAGGAACAAGGAAGCCCACACTTACCTCTTCTATTAACATAGTATTGGAGGTACTAGCAGAGCAATCAGGAAGGGAAAGAAAGAAAGGGCAACCAGATTGGAAAGGACAAAGTCAAACTGTCCCTGTTTGCAGATAACATGATTTTATATATAGAAAAACCTAAAGATTCTACCAAAAAACTCTTAGAGCTGATTAACAATTTCAGTAATGATGCAGGATACAAAATCAACACCCAAAAATCAGTAGCATTCTTACAGTCCAATAATGATCTAGCAGAAAAAGAAATCAAGAGAGCAAGCCCATTTACAATAGTCACCAAAAAAATAAAATACCTAGGAATCAATTTAACCAAGGAGGTGAAAGATCCCTACAATGAGAACTACAAAACACTACTGAAAGAAATTAAAGAGGACAAAAAATGGTGGAAATACATACCATGCTCTCAGATTGGAAGAGTTAACATCATGAAAATGTCCACACTACCCAAAACAATCTACAGATTCAATGCAGTCCCCATTAAAATACTAATGACATTCTTCACAGAAATAGAAAAAACAATCCTAACATTCATATGGAACTACCAAAGACCCCAAATAGCCAAATCAATTCTGACCAAAAAAAACCCTAAAAACAAACAAACAAAAACACTAGAGGAATAACACTACCTAACTTCAAATTATATTACAAAGCTATTGTAAGCAAAACAGTATGGCACTGGCATAACACAGATACTCAGACCAATGGAACAGAATAGAAAACCCAGGAATCAACCTACATACTTACAGCCAACTGATCTTTGACAAAGCAAACAAGAACATACATTGAGGAAAAGACTGCCTCTTTAATAAATGTTGCTGAGAAAATTGGACACCCATATGCAGAAGATGAAACTGGACCTGTACGTCTCACCATATATCAAAATCAACTCAAAATGGATTAAAGACTTAAATGTAAGTCCTGAAACCATAAAATTACTAAAAAAAAACAGAGGAAACACTTCAGGAAGTAGGACTGGGCAAAGGCTTTATGAATAAGACCCTATAAGCACAGGCAACAAAAGAAAAAATAAACAAATGGGATTATATCAAATTAAAAAGCTTCTGCACAACAAAGAAAACAATCAACAGAGTGGAAAGACAACCTATTGAATGGGAGAAAATATGTGCAAACTATACATCCAACAAGGGATTAATATCCAGAATATATAAGGAACTCAAACAACTGCACGGTAAAAAAAACAAATAATCTAATTAAAAAATGGGCAAAGGAGATGAATAGACATTTTCAAACGAAGACACACAAATGGCCAACAGGTATATGAAAAAATGTTCAGCATCACTAAGCAATCAGGGAAATGCAAATTGAAACCACATTGACATATCATCCCACCCCCGTTGGGCTGCCCATTATTAAAAAGACTGAGAGTAACAAATGCTGGTGAGGTTGTGGGGAAACAGGAACTCTTCTACACTGCTGGTGGAACTGTAAATTAGTATAGCCACTATGGAAAACAGTATGGATGTTTCTCAAACAACTACAAATAGAACTGTCTTATGATCCAGCAATCCCAGTACTGGTTACATAACAAAGGAATGGAAATCATCATGTTGAAGGGATACCTCCACTCCCATGTTCATTGCAGATCTATTTACAATAGTCGAGATATGGAACCAACCTAAATGTCCACCAGTGGATGACTGGGGGAAAATGTGATATATATACACAATGGAATACTACTCAGCCATAAAAAAAGAAATTAAATTCTGCCATTTGCAGCAACATAGATGAGCCTGGAGAAAATTATGCTAAGTGAAATTAAGCCACACACAAAAAGGGAAATACTGCATGTCCTTACTCATGACTGGAAAGAAGGAAGGAAGCAAGGAAGGAAGGGGGTGAGGGAAAGAAGAATAAACAAAACTTAGTATATACATATAATGAAATATTTTTCATCCCTAAAAAGAAAGGAAATTCTGACACATGCTACAACATGAAGGAACCTTGAGGACATTATACTAAGTGAAATAAGCCAGTCACCAAAGGACAAATATTGTATGATTCCACTTAAATGAGGTTCATAGAGAGGTCAAATTCATAAGAGACAGAAAGTAGAATGATGGTTGCCAAAGGCTGGGGGGAGGAAGGAATGGGAATTTAGTGTTTAATGGGCAGAGAGTTCCAGTTATGGAAGACAGAAAAGTTCTGGAGATGGATGGCAGTGATGGTTGCAGAACAATGTGAAGGTACTTTATGCCATAGAACTATTTACCTTAAAATGGTAAGTTTTATGTTATATGTATGTTACCACAATAAAAAAAATGGACTGGAAATGAATAAGTATCAAAAATAGAATCACAGTCATATAAATATGTAAGTCTCTGTTCAGGCACTGAGGGAAGGGAGAGCTATTACATTATTTTTATATGTACTCTACTATTTTCATATGGTACCTGAATTTCAAGCTCAGCAATGTGCTGTTGTAATTCAGCCAGAGCAGCTATGCTATCTGCTTCCCGAAGTCTCACAGCCATCACTTCTTCTTTGTTCTAGGCACACAAAACAAAACAATAAACCAGGAGCATTTGAAATTCAGAATTTTTAGATTTTAGAAAAGAGAAGAGGTGCACAAACCATACATTAGTATTATCCAGCAGGGCCTGAGGCAGCAACCATAATGAAACAGTACACTCAATGTGCACAATGAAGTTGTAAAGTATAATTATCCACACTAAATGGGATAAATAAAAATTATAAATGGCCATATATCAATCCAAATCAGATTTGCCTCCAAATGAATTTGTGTAAAATCTGTGAAAAACTTTTGGGTTTCAGAGTGTTCTGAATTTTGAAATTGGGATTCATAGATTTGTACTATTTCATCTTTAAGTGAGAATATTCAAATCCAGTTGTAAAGGGAAAATAGCATTAATATCATAAACAATATTCTGACATTTACTTACTTTTAAAATAAGCTTTAATGATTATCAATTAATCATAAGTTATAATCATATAAAACTAAATGAAAATGAATCAGATTTATACAAATCAAGGAAAGGATTCCCTGAAAAAATAAGATTTGTTCCTTAATTGTTCTGACATAAGGTTAAAATACATACATTTAATCAGAATGTACTAGGGCTAGGGTGACATTAATACACCAGTCATTCTCAAAATCTGCAAAAAGTGTTACAAAAGATTCAATAAATCAATATATAGCTTAAACACTGGGAGATATCAGAGTAGTATCTGTAACATACTTCAGAGAGGTTTTAATGAACAATTAAAAATTAAATAAAATCCCACATCAGTTCTTAAAATATTCTAATATTCTGAATCTGAGCCCATTACTGCAATAAATTCAGAGTAAATACTTATCTTCATCAGCAAGCTCCCCATATATTTCCAAAGAACACTTTGCTTAACAGGTGCTAAGCTATTTGAGAAGCAATATTAAGTCCAGTAATAATGTTATCAAAATATGTTTAAGGAAAACTTATACCAATAATGAGAAAAGACTAAATTTAGTTTTCTAGTAAAGATAAGTTAGCACCGACAATACAGTGTCATAAAAACTCAATCAGATATTGGTATGACAAATCGCATTGATATAACCTCATTTCACATCATTTATTTTTAAATTAGTATAGTCATATCCTTCAAGAGGAATTATGCTTAAGTTAGTAAAAATTTCAGTAGTGCCTACAGATTTCTGTCAGCATAAATTGCAACAGCCATGAATATTTATTAGGATGTAATTTCATCTCTGGATTTCAGTGACACTGATAAACCACTCAAGCTTCACTCTTGGTTTTTAATGACACCAGAACAAGTTGATGGAATTACAGCTTTATATGTGCCATTGAAAGTCTTATTTCTAATAGAATAATAAAGTTGTAATCTTTAAAGAATATCATTCCTACTATCTCAGCATGGAAAGGTGGATGTCTAGTTTATTTTTAAAATCCCATAACTTGCCTTTAGTAATGTATTCTAATGCTCAGACTATGATCCTCTCTTTAGTTATTTCATACACACACACACACACACACACACACACACACACACACACACACACACACACACACACACACACACACACACACACACACACACACACACACACACACACACACACACACACACACACACACACACACACACACACACACACACACACACACACACACACACACACACACACACACACACACACCCTCCCCTTCCTTCCACCGCACTCTCTAGCCCCTTTCTCTCAACACTGCTATACTGTAAATTTATTTTAAGAAAAATATGTTCTTTCAAATTCTTTTGTTGCTTTTTAATCCAAACACTTCACAAAAAAAGAAAAAGTGATTAAAAGAATCATGGGTAATGTACCCTTTTTTCCCCAACTCCCTGGTACATACACATTTCTTTTGTTCTCTACTCTATACAGAAAACATCTATCAATACTAACTGCTTACTAATCAGTAATCAATGCAGAGGAGCCCTAACCTCTCTAAACTACCTGTCTTTTTGGTAGAGCTAATTAAAAGTTTCAGTTTTAAAGTCAAAAGAAAAATTGTAAAGAGATACTAGTAAATGCCAATGCAGGAAATTAAGTTAACCAAGGAAGTGGTTGAAAATGAGGTTTCTTGCCTGAAATCTACCCCAGAAACAAGATGAGCTACTAAGCTGGTCCAAAAACCACCACCAAAACTAAGTTCAAGAAACGTGGGAAGCAAGACTGGCTTTGATTTTATTTTGTCTTAAGATAATATACTTATGATGAGACAAACCCCCAAAAAGGCTTTATTACACTGACAAAACATAAACCAGCTAGTTGACATATTTACCTTGCATTCAATCTCTGCTTGTTTGCGCTTTGCTTCACTTAATTGAGTAAGCAGTCCTTTGTTCTGTGCAGAAAGATACTGCACCTTCCCCTGTAGACTGATTACCTCTTGTTCTGCTCTTCGAAGATGGTTACTATTGATCTGGTTCTAATAATGAGAAATAGAAATACTCACATAAGAAATACTTATAAAAGGCCTGAAAATTTTTACAAATTTTTATCTACACATTTTATACCTCAATAATATAAAATATGTTGTCATTAGTTATACGTCAAAATTATTTAACAAATAAATACTTAAAAAAATAAGATATTAAACTTCTTTAAAAATTGAATCATCCAAAGATATATGGTCCATATTAGAAACCCTCAGTATAGCTTAATATATCATTTATACAAAAAATATCTGTAAACTGTAAAGATGTTTACACACAACTTAAAGGTATTCATTTCTAAAACAGGCAATAGGGGTACAAAGTGGGTAGATATAGGAATGAATTTAATTCCTCTTTCCAGTTCCCAATAGAAAGCACAAACTGATCAAAAGTTACCATTACCATTTACTAGACTATAAATTCCTTGATATCACAAAATGTGTCATATGTATGTCTACATTCCCCCAATGTCTAGCACAGTCTCTTTTTAAGAAGCACAAAGTAGTTTTGAATTCTGGCTTTGCTATTTGGTGATTAACAAACTAGCTAATATACCTGCCTCTCTATATCCTCATTTGAAAAATGCATATAAAAATATTTCCTAGTTCCTACTTGGTTGTCTTCAGAATAAGATAATATGTAACACAGGCCTAATTCATAGCAGGAATTCAGTAAGCTAGCTGCTTATTGTATTATATATAAAACATGCTAAAAAAAAAAAAAAGATAGACCTTGAACTGACTAACATCAGGTAGTTTTCCCATTCAGGCTTGACATAGCCTTGAATTATTCTATCAGTGGCCTGAAAGAAAGTCTAGGGACTTTCATAACCAAAGACAGGTAAAATCTAACTCCTCATTTAACAGTCTTAAACGTTGGCCAAATTACATAATCCCACCAATTTCAGTGCACTGGTAAAAGCACAGATACTACTACGTGGCTTTCGAAGCTGTGTTGTGAAGATTATATGACAAAAGTTCACGAAAGGAGTCTCACACAATGCCTGACGTTTTACAGATGTTTAACAAATGCTTGGTTGTTACTATTATAATACCTACTCTATCTTGCTCTATTAAAATGACTCTGCCTCCAGTTTTAACGAAAAAATCTGGATCACCTAATAGATGTAAGCTCCCGAACTTTCTACCACTTCCGTGTTTCTTCATCTTTACTTTTACTTATCTTCCTGCCTAACAGGAGAATGCCACTGATAGAGTCTGGATGTTACTGTCCCCGTAAAACTCATGTAGAAATGCTGGGAGCTGGGCCGGGCCGGTGGCACACTGGAGAATGCCCCGCTTGGGAGTGCAGCGGCGCTCCCGCCGAGGGTTCGGATCCCATGTGGAGACCGGTTCCCGCTCACTGGCTGAGCGAGGTGCGGGCGCAACACCGAGGGTTGCGATCCTGTTGCCGGTCCCCGGTACAGGTGCGACACTGAAGGTTGCGATCCCATTACCGGTCAGGAAAAAAAAAGAAATGCTGGGAGCTGTTTGAGTCATGGAGGTGGATCCCTCATGAATGGATTAATACTCTCCCTGGAGTGTGGGGGCAGTGAGTGAATTCTTGCTTTATTTCCATGAAAGCTGGTTGTTTAAAGACTTTGGCACTCCTCTCTCTCTCTCTCTTACTTCCTCTTGCCACATGATCTGCTTGTAGCTGCCTGCTGCTTTCCGCCATGAGTAGAAGTAGCCTGAGACCTGTGCCAGATGCAGCTGTCCCAGAATCGTAAGCCAAATAAACCTCTTTTCTTTATAAATTACCCAGTTCCCAGTATTCTGTTATAAGCAACACAAAAACAGATTAACACAGCCATCTTTTTAAGACTATCCTCTATTACTCTCTTCTTTCAGTCACCAAATACTGTCTGTTTACAAAATTAAGTGAACTTCTTAGTACTTATTCAAAATGTTCCATAACCTCTTTTTACTATCTTACCTGCTATCATCAGAGCAAATTACTACACTTTAGAAGGACACGCTTCAACACAAGCTGTGAAGACAGTTGAGAATTTTTCACAATTGAAGAAAAAGATATAAATCCACAGTTCAGAAAGCACAACTAGTCCCAAGCCAGGACAAATACAAATAAATCCTCACCAAGATACACTATAACACAGCGCTGAGGAAACTGGATATGTACATGCAGAAAAGGGAGACTAGACCCCCCCCCTCACCATATACAAAAATCAACTCAAAATGGAATAAAGATTTAAATGTAAAACCTGAAACTATGAAATTACTAAAAGAAAACACAGGGGAAATGATCCATGGCATGAAGCTGAGCAAGGATTTTTTAAAATAAAACTTCAAAAGCATAAGCAATAAAAATAAAAATAGACAAGTGGGATTACATCAAACTAAAAAGCTTTTGCACATCAAAGGAAACTGTTAACAGAGTGAAGAGACAACCTGCAGAATGGGAGAAAATATTTGCAAACTACACATCTGACAAGGGGTTAATATCAAGAATATATAAGAAACTTAAACAACTCAACAAAAAAAACCCAAATAGCCCAATTGAGAAATGGGCAAAGGTTCCTAACAAACACTTCTCAAAAGAAGACATACAAATGGCCAAAAGGCATATGAAAAAATGCTCAATATCACTAATCATCAGAGAAATGTAACTTAAAACAACAAGATACTACCTCACTCCTACCAGAATGGCTATTATCAAAAAGACAAAAGAAAATGAGTGTTGGCAAGGATATGAAGAAAAGGGAACACTTTCACACTGTTGGTGGGAGTGTAAACTCATACAGCCATTATGAAAATCAGTATGGAGCTTCCTCAAAAAATTAAAAATAAAACTACCATTTGATCCAGCAACCCCACTCTGGGTATATACCCAAAGGAAATGAAATTGGTATGTGGAAGAGATATCTGAACTCCCATGTTTATTACAGTACAATTTACAACAGCCAATGTATGGACTCAACATAAGAGTCCAACAATAGACAGATGAATGGATAAAAAGATGTGGGATATATACACAGTAGAATACTACTCAGCCAATAAAAGGAATGAAATTCTGTCATTTGCAGCTACAAAGATGGACTTGGAGGGCATTATTATGTTAAGTGAAGTAAGCCATCAATTTTGATTCAATAAAAATTTTTTTTAAATAAATTTTAAAAAATAAGTCAAACCAGTACACAGTAAGTGAAAAAAACAAAACAAAACAAAATCAATCCAATAAAAAGCAGGAAACAGGAAAAAAATAGAGGGGCAAAGGAAGTAATAGAGAGTACAAAATAAACAATTCCTAATACATCATAATCAGGACTTTTGATTTCTGATTGGGGAGGCAGAGCGTTGGAGCACTGCTCCCGCCCTTTCCACTAAAAAAGAAAAAAAGGGGCAGACAAACTCTAAGCTCAACTCTGGAGCCTCCTAGGAGAGATGGGGGATTTAAGCACTTTCTCACCTGGGGCAGATGTAGCCACGATTCAGCTAGAATATCAAACTTGTGGAGGCCCCGTGTTGGCTACCTAGAGTGTGTAGAGCCCCACAGGCAGCAGATCTAGGGAAGTTCACAAACTCTTGAACACTTTTTCTTCATATACCCCAGCAGGGGCACACAAAAAAAGATTAGCAAGAATCCTAAGAAAGAGACCTCATGGTACAGACCTTGGGGAGGGGAATAGCAGCCACGATAGCAGGGGCACTAAACCTTGCCTGTCTCCTCTAGGGAGCAGGGTCAACAAACACAGCTGCCCTTGGGATACCAGTGCAAGCCACTGCACTGGGGGAAGGGGCAGGACTATGTTTTGGGCCTAGGTCTACAGCTGGGGATAAGCAGAAACACTAAAAGGCCAAATACCCCAGTCCAAGGATATAATTCAGTCTAAGACTGGGGAATTATCAGAACAACAGGAAACATTCTGCCCTTCCAGCTCCCTGTAACAAGTAACAGTGGAATACTGCTAGATAGAGGCCCTCTTCTAAGGTGTTGTGCAAAAGGAAGACCCAAAGACACTGAGAAAAACTCTCTGGCAAACCAGCCCTGACTCTAAAAATAGGGTATTGCTAAAGGAATTTGAAGCCTGTGGTACACTGAGGATAACGACAGAAACAATAAACCTCAAACACAGCTCATCTCCAGACTATATTAACTCAAGTCTCCCACATTAAAGATGTAGCAGGAGGAAAAATGTGCCCATTTCTATGCATAAAAACTATTTACCTTAGTCCACCATCCTACACAAAATATCCAGCTTTCAACAAAAAATTATAGAGCATAGGAAAAGGCAAGAAAAAGCAAAACACTACCAAGAGACAAAGCAATCAACAGTACTAGCCACATATATGACACAGATATTAAAATTATCTGACAGGGAATTTAAAATAACTACAATTAATATGCTAAAAGCTCTAAGGGAATGGTGAAAAACATATAAGATCAGATAAGTAATATCAGGGCCGGCCCTGTGGTGCACTGGATAGTACACCGCTTGGGAAGCGCGGCGGCGCTCCCGCCCGAGGGTTTGGATCCCACATATAGACCGGTTCGCGCTCACTGGCTGAGCAAGGCACGGGAGCAGCACCGAGGGTTGCAGTCCCGTTGCTGGTCCCCGGTCCGGTACGGGGGCAACACTGAGGGTTGCGATCCGTTGCCGGACACGGAAAAAGACAAAAAAAGACACACACACAAAAAAGATAGGTAATATCAGCAGAAAAATGAAAACTATAAGAATCAGACAGAAAAGCTAGAAATGAAAAACAGTAACAGATGTGAAGAATGCTTTCAGTGGCTAATCAGAATACTCAACAAAGTGAAGGAAAGAATGAACTTAATATGTCAGTAGAAATATTTCAGCCAACAGAAACTGAAAACATGAAGAGAAAAAATAATGTGGGGGAGGGGAAGGAAAACAGAGCAACCAAGACTTGTTAGACAACATTAAAAAATCTAACTGTAAGTGGAATTGGAACCCCAGAATAAGAGAGTATGGGCAAAAGAAATATTTGAAGAAATAATGACCAAGAATTTTCTAAAATTCATAGCAAGCACCAATCTATAGATCCAACAAACTCACAGAAAAAATGCAAAAAATCTATCTAGCCAGCTGCCAAAAACAAAACAAAACAAAAAGCCACATATCTAGGTATATCATATTCAATCTGCTGAAACAAAAGACAGAAAATTTTGAAGGAAGCTAGAGGGGGGGAAAAGATTACATGTAGAGGAACAAAAATAAGAATTACAACACGATTCTGGCTTGCATGGTTTCTGACAAGAAGATAAAGGACTGATTTAAAGTTTTGGGGGTTGAGTGTAGGGGGGAAACAGTGGATCCAGAATTCTAACACCCTGCAAATATATCTTTCAAAATTAGAGAAATGAACTTTTTCTCAAATAAAAACTAAGAGAATCCATTGCCAGTAGACCAGCACTATAAGAAATGTTAAAGAAAGTTCTCAAAGCAGAAAGAATAAGATGCCAGACAGAAAGATGGATTTACACACAGAAATGAACAGTGCTCAAATGGAATAACTGAAAGGAAAATAAATTTCATTAGAAAAAATTTTAATTTCTATGATAGGTAACTGTTTAAAACAAAATTAGGGGCCGGCCCTGTGGCTCACTCTGGAGAGTGCGGCACTGGTAGTGCAGAGGCTGTGGGTTCGGATCCTATATAGGGATGGCGGGTGCGCTCACTGGCTGAGAGTGGTGCAGACCACACCATGCCAAGGGTTGCAATCCCCTTCCTGGTCAAATAAATAAATAAATTATAAAAATTAGTAGCACATATTATGTTTGTACCATATGTAAAAGTAAAATGTATGACAACAATAGCACAAAGGAGGGGAGAAGAATTGAGAACATACTATGGTAAGAACCTTGTATTTCAAATGAAGCATATAATTATCATTTATTATTCATAATTTGTTTATTACATACTTTATTATTTGAAGGTAAGCTCTGATTAAAGATGTACATTAGAAAACCTAGAGAAACAACCAACAAAATTTCTTTAAAGGAGTATATGTAAGTCAATTGTAAAGATAAGATGGAACCGTAATAAATGTCCAATAAATTCAAGAGAAGGCAGAAGAAGAGGAAGACATAATGAACACCTGGAGCAAACAGAAAATAGCTTAGCAAGGTGTCAGACATCAACCTAAATAGAATCACAAAATGTGAACTAAATATGACAGCTAAAAGAAATGGGGAATGGATTTTTAAAATAGTTTTACTGAGATATAGTTCACGTGTCATAAAATTCACCTTCTTCAAGTGTACACAGTTCAGTGGTTTTCATTACATTCATAGACTTGAACAACCATTTATCAGATTGGATTTTAAAAAGCATCCATCTGCATGATGTTTATCAGAGATATAAACACACAGATAAGTTAAAATTAAAAGGATGGGAAAATTACTGCACAATTTAACTTATGAATATATGTCCAAAAAAATCTAAAATATTAAAACCTGAATCCAGCAATGGGAATGTGTTGTGTGTGTCTCTGTGTATGTATTCTAGACCACAAATTTGTTTTAGTATTTTGACAACTGTAACTCAATACAACTGGTTTGCTTTGCAATCCTATGTATATTGTTTTATGCAGTAAAACCATTATTTTGAGAAGGAGTCCATAAACTCCAGACTGCCAACAATGTACACAGCACAAAAAAGATAAGAATTCCTGTACTTAAACTCTTGGAAATATACACAAGGAAACACATGCAAGAATGTTCAGAGCACCACTGTTTGTAAACAGCAAAAAATCCGTACACAGCAAGAGGAGAGTGGCTCAGTGAACTGAGGTATGCTTACTAGATGTACTTTTCTAAAGGTCCTTAAAATGAAGAAATTTGCGTTACACACATCAACACAGACAAATCTCTTAATCTGGATGGTGGATACATGAGTGTTTGATACAATACTCTTTAGATGACTATATACCACCACCATTACACCACACTGTTTTTATTTACTTTTTCTCATTTTTTCAATGAGAAAATTTCATGGGTCATCATCAGTCCAAGTACTGGCATTTAGGAACCACTGCCTCACACCATCACCTTCCAGAGAAATCCATCCAAATTCACACTTATTAGTCAGTCCTGGTTCAAAACACTAATTTCGTAGGAATCCTTTACCTAAGCCACCTAGTTGGAATTAATTTTCCCCTTCTAGTCTCCATAACAATTTCTACCTAACTCTCTACTTACAAGATTTCTGAATTACATTAAATACGAGAGTACTTCAAAAAGTTTATGGAAAGATTCGTATTAACTCTATTTTTCCACAGACTTTTTGAAGTACCCTTGTGTAGTCTGTGCATGCCTGATTTCTCTTGCCTAAGTCCTTTAGTGACTGGGACAGTGCTTTGTGTTTGACAAGTTCTCAAAACAATGTTTGCTGAATTTAATTCATTCACCTCCACCCATTGTGAAATAAATCCTCAACACTGGCTTAAAAGCTGTGTCTGTTATCTTTAATATCTTTACTAAAACACAATCTTATTATAAAAATAAAAATCCCCATTATAAAACCTAGATCTGTATTCTTCAAAATCTTATAGTATCTCTTTCCTGTTATTTTTAATTACACGAAAAAATACAATAATTTTGAACAATATAAAACAAGACATTTATTCTAAAGAAATTACATATTCATGTTATCATGTTTGAGATGAGATGACTGTTTTGCACACTGGAATACAGAATGATACATGAGTTAACTATGCCCCCTACTGACTGAATAAATAATTTGAAAACCGAATAACATTCACAGAATATATTGAATACGGTTCATACAAACATACCACATAAAAACCAAATGTGATTTTACAATGCAAATGGATTTCATAAAAAGTCTTTTGCAGATCTTAAGTCAAGTATACTTCAGATAGAATTTATTAGAGAACGGGGAGACTTGAGAAGGGCAATATTTAGAATTGACTACTCAGGGCCACCACATTTTACAACTTCAGGAAGCATTATTCATATTATGTTCCACATCTGTAGTTCTCAGCTAGGGGTAATCCCCACCCCCACCCCCCCGGGGACATTTGGCAATGTGTGGAGACATTTTTGGTCATTACAACCCGGGGTGGGAGAGATGTTACTGGCATCTAGTGGGTAGAGATCAGGGATGCTGCTAAACAACCTACAATGCATAGGCCAGCTTCACAAAACAAAGAATTTTCTAGCCCAAAATGTTAAAAGTGTTAAGGTTGAGAAATTTTGCTCCACATGAATGTTCCCTCTCAAGTCATGCAACAAGGCAACCCTCTGAGTTTTGCTTAATAAAGTCAAATGGAGTTTGATTTGTTTAAACTTTCTTGAATGGGTCAAAGAGATTAAATCTCCAAAATCAAAGAAAACAATTTTTAGCCCTCTTCCTTTGGGCTAGAAAATTGGCAATCTACACAGTTTAACATCATCACCTCTTACCTCTATTTTGGGATGATACAATCTGTGCATAAACCTTTGATCTGCTAATGATACTTTTTAAAGCTATTTGACTTTCCCATCATACCTGTGTTTCCATTTCCATCATCCTTTGCTTTATTTCTCTTATTTCTGCCTGTGTTTCAGCTTCTCTAAGTCGAATGGTCATCAATTCATCTTGTAATTCATTCACAGTATTTTTCTTAGTTGGATCTTTCCATCTCCCAGTAGTACGAGCTAAGTGGCGCTAAAGCATAAAAATTATATTGCAAGAAATACTCTCAGTATCAAAATAAGAGCTAATTTTACTGGACCCTTATTTCAGACTGGGTACTACAGTAAGCACATTCCACACATTCTTTTATTTCACCCCCAGAAAATCTTAAAAGGTAGGCACTATTATCTTCATTTTACATTTAAAAAACTGGACATTGGGATTAAGTAACTTCAGGAGGGTCATACAGCCAGTAAGTGGCACACCTGCGATATAAAATCAGATACAGTTCAAAACTTTTTTTCTCTATACTGTGGATTAATTTTTGTAAAGAATATAATTTTCACTCTAATTTTTTTATGAGAGATTTTTCACATTATTGTCAATGAAATCCCAAGAAAACAAACAAACAAAAAAAATGGGGCCATTCATTAAGGAATCAATATTGGAAGTTAAGGGCAGTGTTTCTCAAAATATCTGTGGTGAAGGACCAGTTTTGTTTTGTTTGTTTTTAAATTTCCAGTTTATTGTAGCCTGATACTTCTGTAAAATACATCTAAGTAAAAAAAAATAAAAAATAAAAAAAAGCAGCAGCAGCAGCCAGGGCAATGTCAAGGACTTATTTGAGTCCTCGCTAGATGTCCCTTCCTTCCCTCAGTTCAAACCAAGATCACTATTCTGAAACTATGTGTAGTGTTTTTTTTTTTTTTCTTCCTCTCTCTCTTCTGTCTTACAGATCATTGTACTTTGTTCCTAATCATCAGTTTTCCTAATACATGAATACGTTTGTGGGCATACAACTAGCTTAAGGTCATTTATTTTGTGAGATAACCAATTTTTAAAAGAAGTTACACATTTATGGACAAATTTATATTGGAATCACCATTCTGATGTTTCACACTGATCAACAATGAACTTAATATTAACATAAGAAAAAAATATATACTATATAAAAGAAACATTTTCTTACAGTTCTTTAGGAAAAGTTATATAAGCACAGTGGTGCAACAACAAAAATATGACTTGATTTCTATCTTTTATTTCATTATAAGAATTAGGAAGGGGCAAAGCTTAAACTTACTCTCAAATTTATAAATGCTCTAAATTTTGACATAAGCAGGGTCTTTATCAGTTTAAATTCATCTCCTACTCATCAGCTACCTCAAACTCTCACAAATTGGATATTGGGGTTTTATACTCTTTTTTATAAAGCACATAAAATATATCGATATACCTGCCAGTGTTCCTCTAAATCCTTGACTTGCTGTCTAAGTTCTTTCAAACCCATAATAGCTTCTGCTTCTCTCAGTTTCACAGCGATTAGTTCTTCCTGAAGACTTGCGATGTTATTCTCATCAGGAAGGGAGTTGTTCCTCTAAAGCAACAGAAAATTTAATTTGGGATTGTTAAATTTAAGGAATAAAATAAAATATAGCACACATAAGAGCTATTTTGTCCCATACATAATTGTACTTAATTTTATACAGCTTTATTGAAATATAATTCACAAATCATAAAACTCACCCTTTTAAAGTATACAAGTCAGTGCTTTTTAGAATATTCACAGGGTTGTTTAACCATTCCCATGATCTAATATCAGAATATTTATATCACCCCTCCTCCCCCCCAAACTCTATATCTATTAAGCAGTCATTCTATATTTCCCATTCCCCCAGCCCATGGCAACCACTAATCTACTTCCTCTCTCTATGGATTTGCTTATTCCAGACATATCACATAAATGGAATCAAACAATATGTGGCTTTTTGTGACTAGCTTATTTCACTTAGCACAGTGTTTTCAAGGTTCATTCCTTTTCATTGCCAAATAATATTCCTTTGTATAGACATAACACATTTGTTTAATCCATTCATCAGTTAACAGAAATTTAGGTTGTTTCCACTTTTTTATGAATAATGCTGCTATGAACATTTGTGTAAAAGCTTTTGTGTGGAATTATGCTTTCAATTCTCTTAAATATATACTTAGGAGTAGAACTGCTGCCTCAGAAGATAATTATTCTATGTTTAACTTTTAAGAAACTGCCAAACTTTTCCAAAGCAGCTGTGCCACTTTACGTTTCCACCAGCAATGTATTAAGGTAATTATTTTTAATTTTGAGAACACAGAAAGTCTAACTCTGTTTTGTTGATAAAATACTAATCAGAGTTATGGAGCAACAGAATTAAAAATATTTTTCAACATGGCAACAAACTTACTAACCTCTGATTAGAACTCAAAGTAAAACATGAACATCATTTATATTTTAAAGATTTGCAGAACAGAAATATTCCAAAACCTGTTTCTGTGGTAATTTCCTCAGCATGTCATCTTAGGAAGAGGTGTCAAGTGTATCAGTCACTATTTACATAAACAGTCAATAAATTAATAAATACCAAGGTAATCTAAACATTTGCATTATGGATACAAGATTTAGGTCAATCTGCTACCATACTAAAAGACCTACATAAGATATAGGGTAGCCATACTGAACCGCTCTAGAGAGTTATCAAGAGATAAAAAATCAGTCCCTAACAAAAGCTCCCTCAGTAAACTGAGGTACTATTGACATTTCAAGGCCTGCTTCTACGAAATTTTCTATCTCTAAAATAGTACATGGTAGGCATGAAGATTTCAGTCCACAGGGATGATGGAACAAAATTATTCTCACCAATTACACATTCTTATGATTAACTATAAATATTTTCTGAATAGAAACCAGAAATTTACTGCCTGTGTATTAAAAAGATTGCCAGAGACAAAGAAAAAGAGGATGCTGCACAAAGAAATAAGCAATAGGAAGCATGCAACCTTCCCATGTCCCTTCTACTCTATAACATGTATACTAACACGGTCGCTTAAGAAATCCATTTTTAAACCAGACCCAAGTACACTTCTTTCTACCAAATATTCAAAATCTTTCTAACTGTAAAACCGAGATTCTTAACTAAATCACAGAGCCCATAATACTCCTAAGTTAGAGACCAAATACTCTGTTACGCATTTCTTTCAGCATTTTTGCTGGCTTTCTCTCTCAACAAATCGGAGAATAAAATTTCCAAAAATAATATAAAAATAGCAAGCTTATTTCTACCAAAATTATTCCACTACTGATTTTCATTATACCTATAACATTTCATTAAGAAAATAGTTAAGAACAACTGAGACTGTTATATCCATTACCTGAGCCTTTTTGATTCAATAGCTAGATATTACCTAGGGATAAAAAGGAACAAACTCAACAAAGAGCCCAGGCTGTCAATAATTTCATAGAGGGGAAAAGAGAGATTCAGAATTTATGATCTAGAACACAGACAGACTCTCAAATATGAGTTATAAGAAACCTAAAAGTTTTTCTATTTCCACTACTTATTTAATCCTTGATGTTCTTTCATATCCTTCAAAAGAGTAAGTTAACATTCTGTAAGTACACCTCAGACTAAGGGGAACTTCCTATACTATATCCTGAAGTGACCTGTTCTAGCTTGGACAATTCTAACAATTAGACTCAGATGAAATTTTCCCTGAAATGTCTATGTATTAGTCCTATTCTATCTCTTCTAAATGATATTGGATATTACAATGTTTGAATATAATAGTTAATTTCTGTTCCCTAAGTTTCTCTTCTGCAACATTTAAATATTCTTCCTATGAAAATTATCCTGGTTGTTTTCCTCTAAAAGGGCTCTAATCAGCATTTTTATCCTTAAATATGGGCACTTGAGGAGTATGGGAGCAACAAAGAATAACGTGCAATCTTAAAAATTTTTTTCCTTTCCTCTCTTAGTAACTAATATGTAAGATCTCTACTGTGTACAAACACCATCTCCAATTTAATTGCTCAGTAAGTACAGGGTACTTCAAAAAGTTCATGGCAGAAGAGAAAGAATCAGAGATCAGAAGGAGAAAGAGGACCTGGGCAGAAGATTAAGGAGGAACTCTCAGTGAGAACACGGATGCCTGCAAATCAGGCTGCAAAGTAACTGTACAGACCTTGTGGACAGTGAGCCCAGTGTGAGGAGCTGCTAAGAGCCCACATGACTGCATTTTTCCAGAAGGGAAGTACACACTGAGTCCTCCCAGCCCCTGTGGTCCCAGACTGCCACTGGATGTCAACATTTTGGGATAAGAGCCAGGGAAGTCAGAGTCCCACTGACCCATCAGGTTCACCCATTCCTGCAGAGAGCATAGGGAGAAGGTGCCAGCCACGAGGATCCACTCCCACCTTCTTCTAGGGAGCTCAGAGCCCTGTCCGACCCAGCAACCCCATCCCCACAGTGAAGAGCGAGCAGGGAGTGAATCAGTTGTCTGGGATCCATTCCTACCTGATCCGGCAGGCCTGCCCACACCAGCAGAGAACATGCAGGGAGTATAAGGGCCACCTAGATTCATGCCCACCTTCCCTGCGAGCTCAGCATCCCACCTGATACAACAGGTCCACCCACCCCAGTGGAGAGCATGTAAGAGGTGTGCAGGCCACCTGGGTCCATGCCTACCTTTTCAGAGAGCTCAGAGTTCTATCTGACCCAGCTAACCTGTGTGCACCAGTAGAGAGCGTGCAGTGGGTATGCAGGCCACCTGGATCCATACCCTCCCTCCCCAAGAGCAAGAAGTCCTGCCAGACCCAGCAGAGAGGGTGCAGGGAGCAAGCTGTCACCTACTACAGCACTCACTGAGAACCAAACCTATGACACCCAACTTGACTATCAATACAGAACACTTCTACAAATAAGAGATTCTCCCTTCAAAAACTACTCCAAAAATTAAAAGAAGCAACTACACCACCAGATGTCCAGGCATCAATGAAGAGATATGAAAAGTATGAGAAAACAGGGAAACATGACACCACCAAAAGAAGACAATAATTCTCCAATACCAGACCCCAAAACACAGGAAATGGGTGAAATGCTTGAAGATCACACAGTGATCTTAAGAAAACTCAACATGATGCAAGAAAAAAATAAATAGAAATTACAATGAAATAAAAAATAATAATAATCCAGGAAAACCATAAAAACGAACCAAGCAGAAATCCTGGAACTGAAGAATTCATTCAACAAATACACACACAGCAGAGCTTAACCAACAAGCTAGAACAAGTGGAAGAAGGAATTTCTGAACTGGAAGACAGGCTTTTTAAATTAACCCAGTTAAATTTCAAAAAAATAAATAAATAAAAGAATTTTAAAAAATAAAGAAAGCCTATGAGATATATCGAACAACCTTAAGCATAGAAACATCTGTATTATGGGTGTACTGGAAGAGGAAGAAAAAGGAAAAGGCATTAAAAGCCTATTTAATGAAATAATAGATGGAAATGTCCCAAGTTTTGGGAAAGATATGATCTCCCAGATCCAAGAAGCTCAAACAGATTCTACTCAAAACGTCCTCCCTGAGACACATTATAGTAAAATTGTCAAAAGTCAAAGACAAAGAATTCTAAAAACATCAAGGGAAAAGTATCAAGGCACTAAGGGTATCCCCACCAGACTAACAGAAGGAATCTCAGCAGAAACCTTACAGACCAGAAGAGAGTGGGATGACATATTCAAAGTGCTAAAAGAAAAAAACTGCCAGCCAAGAATATTATACCCAGCAAAGCTATCCTTCAGAAATGAAGGAGAAATATTATTTTTCCCAGATTAAAAAAAAAAACTGTGGGAATTCACTATCATGAGAAATCCTCAAGGTAGTCTGACATCTGGAATCAAAAGAGCAATAACTATCATCACGGATACATGAGAAAGAATAAAAACCACTAGTAGAGCAGATACACAAATGACAAAGAAAAAGAAAATGTACCTTATCACTACAAAGAAACACCAAACAACAAAGACAAACAATAAAAAGGAAAGAAAGGAACAAAAGAAATATAAAACCATAAAAAATTAATAAAATGGCAGGAATAAGGCAATATCTTTCAACAACAACCCTGAATGTAGATGGATTAAATTTCTCACTTAAAAGATATAGACTAGCCAAATGGATTAAAAAACTAGACCCAACTATATACTGCCTGCAAGAAACCCATTTCACCAATAAAGATACACATAGACTAATAGTGAAGGGATAGAAAAAGATATTCCATGAAAATGCAAACCAAAAATGAGCAGGAACTGCCATACTTATATCAGATAAAATAGACTTCAAACCAAGAACTATAAAAAGAGATAATGGGGGCCGGCCCGGTGGCGCACTGCGCTAGTGCGCCGCTTGGGAAGCGCAGCGGTGCTCCCGTCGAGGGTTCGGATCCCACATACAGACCGGTTCCCGCTCACTGGCTGAGTGAGGCGCGGGGACAACGCCGAGGGTTGTGATCCCGTTGCCGGTCCCGGTCCGGTACGGGGGCGTCACTGAGGGTTGCGAACCGTTGCCGGACACGGAAAAAGACAAAAAAAAAAAAAAATAGAGATAATGAATGACATTATATAATGATAAAAATATCAATGCAGCAAGAAGATATAATAATCAAAAATATATATGCACCCAACATCAGAGCACCCAGATATATAAAGCAAATGCTACTGGATCTAAAGGGAGAGAGACCCCAATATATGGGTCTTTCTGTATATGTCTGTGTATGACTTGACAGACATATACAAAACATTTCATCCATCAACTGCAGAATATATTTTCTCATCAGCAGATGGATCATTCTCCAGGACAGACCACATGTTAGGCCACAAATCAATTCTCAACAAATTTAAAAAGACTGAAATCATAAAGTATCTCTTCAGACCACAATGAAATAAAACTAGAAATTAACAATGAACAAAACTTTGGAAACTACACAAATACACAGAAATTAAACAACATGCTCCTGAATGACCAATGGGTCAAAGAATAAAGCAAGAAATAAAAAAATTCCTTGAAACAAATGAAAATACAAGTACAACTTATCAAAACCTACGAGATATTGTAAAAGCGGTACTAAGAGGGAAGATTAGTGCAATAAGTGCTTACATCAAAAAAACTTAAAGATCCCAAATAAACAACCTAATGTTACACATCAAGAAAGCAAGAACAATTCAACCCTCAAATTAGCAGACAGAAAGAAATAATAAAGATCAGAGAAGAACTAAATGAAATAGAGACCCCAAATATGATACAAAAGATCAATAAAACAAAAAGTTGGTTTCTTGAGAAGATAAACAAAATAGACAAACCATTAGCTAGACTAACCAAGAAAAGACCCAAATATCAAAAATCAGAGCTGAAAAAGAAGACATTACAACTGATTCCACAGAAATGCAAAGACTCATCAGAGACTATTATAAACAACTAAAAGCCAACAAACTTGAAAATCTAGAGGAAATGGGTAAATTTCTGGACACTACACCCTACCAAGACTGAACCAAGAAAACATGGAAAACTTGAACAGACCAATAACAAGTAACAAGATTAAATCAGTAGTCAACAGTGTCCCAACAAAGAAAAGCCCAGGACTGGATGGCTTCACTGCTGATTCTATCAAATGTTGAAAGAAGATTTAATGCCAAATCTTCTCAAACTATTCTGAAAAATCAAAGCAGGGGGTATTCTTGGAAACTCATTCTATAATACCAGCATCACCTTGATACCAAAACCAGACAAAGACACAACAGGAAAAAAAAAACTATAGGCTAATATCCTTGATGAACTTAGACACAAAAATTCTCAACAAATTACTAGCAAACAGAATCCAACATTATACATCGTGATCAAGTGGGATTCAATGCAGGGATGCAAGGATAGTTCAACATATGTAAAATAATACATTGGATGTGATATACCACATCAACAAAATGAAAGTTAAAAACCAGAATGATCATCTCAATAGATGCAGAAAAACCATTTGATAAAATTCAACCCCTTTATGATAAAAACTCTCAACAAATTGGGTATAGAAAGAAAATATCTCAATACAATAAAAGCTATATATGGCAAACCCACAGCTAACATCATCCTGAATGGGAAAAAAAATTGAAAGCTTTTCCTCTAAGAACAGGAACAAGACAAGGATGCCCACTCTCAACACTCCTATTTAACAAAGTACTGGAAGTACTAGCCAGAGCAATTAGACAAGAGAAATGAATAAAGGGCATCCAAATTGGAAAAGAGGAAGTCAAATTGTCCCTGTTTGCAGATGACGTAATCTTATATACAGGAAAACACTCAACCAAAAAACTCTTAGGGCTGATAAACAAATTCAGTAAAGTTATAGGATATAAAATCAGTATACAAATATCAATTGTGTTTCTATACACTAACAACAAACTAGCAGAAAAAGAAATCAAGAAAGCAATCCCATTTACAATAGCTACCAAAAAATAAAATACTTAGGAATAAATCTAACAAAGGAGGTGAAAGATCTCTACAATGAAAACTACAAAACACTGATGAAACAAAGAGAACACAAAAAAATGAAAAGATATTCCATGCTCATGAATTGTAGAATTAATGTCCATACTACCCAAAGCAATCAACAGATTTAACCCGATCCCTATCAAACTACCAAGGACATTCTTCACAAAAATAGAAAAAGCAATCCTAACATTCATATGGAACAATAAAAGATCTCAAATAGCCAAAGCAATCCTGAGCAAAAAGAGAAAAGTGGGAGGCATTAAACTACCTGACTTCAAATTACACTACAAAGTTACAGTAAACAAAACAATGTGGTACTGGCATCAAAACAGACACTAGGACCAATGGAACAGAATAGAAAGCCCAGAAATAACACACATGCTTAAGCCAATTGATCTTGGATAAAGGTGCTAAAAACATACACCGTGGAAAGGACAGCTTTGTCAATAAATGGTGCTGGAACACTAGACCTCTATCTCTCACCGTATACCAAAATCAACTCAAAATGGATTAAAGAATTAAATATAAGACCTGAAACTATAAAACCTCTAGAAGAAAACACAGAGGAACATTCCAAGACACAGTACTAAGCAATGATATTATGACTAAGACCCCAAAAGCATGGGCAATCAAACAAAAAATAAACAAATGGGATTTTATCAAACTAAAAGGTTTCTGCATAGCAAAGGAAACAATCAACAGAGCAAAGAGATAATCTACAGAATGGGAGAAAACATTTGTGAACTAGCATCTGACAAGGAGCTAATATCCAGAATATTCAAGGAACCCAAAGAACTCAATAGTAAAAAAAAACAAGTACCCCAATTAAAAAATGGGCAAGGGAGCTCTATAGACATTTCTCAAAAGAAGACATACAAATAGCCAATGGTTATTTGAAAAATCTCAACATCACTAAACAACAAGGAAATGCAGATCAAAACCATACTGAGATACCATCTCATCCCAGGTAGACTGGCTATTATCAAAAAGACAGAAAATAACAAATGCTGGTGAGTATACAGAGAAAGGGGAACCCTTATACATTGTTGGTAGGATTGTAAATTAGTCCAGCCATTATGCAAAACAGTAGGGAGGTTTCTCAAACAACTACAGATAGAACTACCATATGGCCCAGCATATGACCCTGCCACTACGTATCTACCCAAAGCAATGGAAAGCATCATGTCAAAGGGATACCTGACCACGTGTTTATTGCAGCTCTCTGCACAACAGCCAAGATATGGAGCCCATCTAAATGTCCACTGACAGATTACTCGATAAGGAAAATGTGGTACATATACACAATGGAATACTATTCAGCCAGAAAAAAGGACGAAATTCTGCCATTCATAGCAACACAGATGAGCTTGGAGAAAATTATGTTAAGTGAAATAAGCCAGGAACAGAAAGAAAAATACCACATTTTCTCTCAGACGTGGGAGCTTAAAAAAAAAAGAGAACAAAACAAAACAAACAAAAAATCAAATAAATAACAATAATAATAATAAATTAAACTGTGAAAAGGAGAAAGAAGAACTGTGGTTACTAGAGGTAAGAAACGTGAGGGGGAAGGAGAGATAGTGAGAGACTAGTCAATGGACACAAAAGCATGGAGAGACAGGAAAAATAAGCCCTACTGGTGCAAAATCAACCCAGAAATGTACAATCAATAATGATTTACTGCATGTAACCAAATGACTTGAAGAGAGGAGATCAAATGTGTATACCACAAAGAAATGATTAAGTTTTGCAAAGATGAATAAGCTGATTACCCTGAACAGATCAATACACAGTGTATACGTGTAATGAAATATAACTCTGTACCCCATAAATATGTACAATCGATATGTTTCAATTTAAAAAAAAAAAAGTTCATGGGAAGATTTGTATTTTCTTTTAATTTTACTTTTCCACAAACTTTTTAAAGTACACTTGTACTTAAATATCTATGATATATTCCCTCTAATTTGGGAGTGACAGCATTTATGTAGTTTCTTACCTTCTCTATATCCAGAAGTTTATCTTGCATCTCCTTTAGGGCGCACTGAGACTCAGCTTCACTCAGTCGGGCTTGGACCAGTTCCTTCTCTAGCTGTAGCACAAAATCTTCGTTGTAGTTGGAACTGCATTTATGCTAAAGGTTATTAGACATATACTGAAATCTCATGGAAGTATAAATATGTATACACAGTAAAAATAACACAATTACATAATACAGATATTAAGGGCAAGTACGTAAAAGTTGCACCTACCCAATATTCCCAGCATATTTCCTCCAATTAACTGTCAAATGAGTAAAAATGCCCAGTTTTGATATCTATAAAGACAACTACAACTTTCGGCAACTAGTTATTATACTGGCCAAATCCAATTCATACACAATAAATATCTCCTTTTATCTGTCCATTCTTCAGATACTAAGAATTTGTTCTGACTCTCCAGACCTGCACTGTACAATGGGGAGCCATTAGCCACATGTGGCTACTCAGCACTTGAAATGTAGCTAATCCAGATTGAAACAGGCTGTAAGTATAAAATGCAAACTGGATTTCGATGACTTAATATGAAATAAAAAGGTAAAACATCTCAATGATTTTTATACTGATTATATGTTAACATAATATTTTGAATATTTTGAGGAAAACAAAAAATAATAATTTTACATGCTTTTACTCCTTTTAACGTGGCTACTAGAAAACTTAAATTGCATATATGGTTCACCTTATATGGCTATTGGATAGCACTGTCATAGACTACAGAAGACAAGTACACATTTACTGAAATTTCTATTTTAATAAAATGGAAATAAAAACGAAGTACTGACAAAAGCATGATAAATAACATCTTGAATTCCAATAGAACAAAATTATATTTGCCCTTAGAAATGTAGATGTCTTTAAAAGATATTCATTTAAGGGCCGGCCCGGTGGCGCACTGGATAGTGCGCCGCTTGGGAAGCGCGGCGGTGCTCCCGTCCGAGGGTTCGGATCCCACGTGCAGACCGGCTCCCGCTCACTGGCTGAGCGAGGCGCGGGAGCAACACCGAGGCTTGCAATCCCGTTGCTGGTCCCCAGTCCGGGGGGGGGGCAGGCCTGCAAAAAGACAAAAAAAAAAAAAAAAAAAAAAGATATGCATTAAAAATAATTGATTTGGGGGCCGGCCCGGTGGCGCACTGGATAGTGCGCCGCTTGGGAAGCGCGGCGGTGCTCCCGTCCGAGGGTTCGGATCCCACGTCCAGACCGGCCCCCCCCCCCCC
>NW_007730662.1:145002-170592 GCF_000696425.1 Galeopterus variegatus
GTTCCCGCTCACTGGCTGAGCGAGGCGCGGGAGCAACACCGAGGGTTGCGATCCCGTTGCCGGTCCCCGGTCCGGTACAGGGGCAACACTGAGGGTTGCGATCCATTGCCGGACATGGAAAAAGACAAAAAGACAAAAAATAAATAAATAAATAAATAAAATAAAAAATAAATGATTTCTGGAAACAGAGAAAAAGCAGATGCTGTGCAAGGAAATTAACCACAGAAGCATGAAACCTTCCCATTTCCTTTCCTACTCTATAACGTGCATACCAATGTAGCCACTTAAGAAATCTTTTTTAAGTCAGATCCCATACAAAAACTTTTGTACAAAAGCAAAAAAGATACCTAGTTCATCTTTATAAAAGACGTCCTAAAATAAATTGTCTATTACTTCACACTTAACTCATGTAGTAAAGAAAAAGTGGCAACTCAAAATTTTAAAATAGAATCATAGAGAACAATCTCCTACTGAAATCAGCATAAATAAAGAATGGTTCTTTTTATTCTTTAATACATTAGGAACATAATAAATGTCAAATTAAAACTCTATTAAAATGATCAAATGCTTAATTAAAATATATGGTACTCTCCTGCCCTGGTTACCTAAAAAGATGTGCAAAAAGAGACTTTTTAAGCAGTGCAATACACATTATTTCTCCTAGTAACACAACACTTCAATACCGTAAGTGCATCTGCAACAGGCATATCACCTCAGCAAATACTTACGTTATCAAATAGGGGAAAAGCACTCTTCTGTAATGACCACATTCAAACTGGAGGTGCCATAATTTGTTTAATGAGATCATAGTCATTTTATGGGTACTACTAGGATTTTTTGCCCTAAAGCCCTGGCAACTGTAGTTCAGTTTTGTTTACCAAGACTGTATATTAGGAGGGCTAGCTGGTTAGCTCAGTTGGTCAGTGGTGTTAATAACACCAAGGTCAGGGGTTCAGATCCCTATACTCACCAGCCGTCACACACACACACACACACAAAAAGACTATATTAGGAGATTCCCAAGAAAACGTCAAACTCAAACCACCTACATGAGAATGGAACCTTTGGTCTGGTATAAACCAACTAATCCAAGCAAGTACAAAAATCTTCAGTAATATTGGAAACAGATTGTTATCAATAAAACTTACAGAGCAGAAATGCTTTCATAACAAGATATTCTGGATAATACACATCTTATGCTTTTTATACACCAAAACATATTATTTTAGCCTTCTGACTTAAAATCATTCTAAATGTATTATGTAATGTCTTTGCCAATTACAGTCTATGGAACATAATTCTTAATACTTAGGTCATCATGATGATTATCAATTAATACACTGCAAATTATATACTGTCTGAGGAATACAGAGTATTTCTGGTGGTATAATAAATAAAACAAGTATCTGTACCTTTTTTGGGTTTTTGTATGTCTGGTATAATAGTTCTCACTTTCTTTTCCTCTGTTGTCATTTTCTGTAACTTTCAGTCTTAATTTTATCTTGGTTCTCTGGTCTTGGTGTCTAATCTTGCCTTTATACTCAGTCACCTGCTTCACTCTCTCTAGCAGTAATTCTTACCCTTTGCATCAGACTCTTTGGGAATCATATGAAGGCCACAGAACTCTTCCAAAAAAATTATACTCACAAAATTTTGTATATAGTTTCATACCTCCTTAAAGCTTCCATATACTAAGAATATATTATTAATCTCTGCTCCTACAAGATACTCCCTTTACTTCCCTGGCTATTTTTATGATCATTAATTCTACGTATGAGATCACACTAAATATCTAATACCAAGTATTACCATTCTCAGAAGCTCTAGTTCCTGACTGACTGCTGGTCATTTCCACACAAATGTTCTATATTTAAATCAAACTTAATTCGAAGGTTGATGATCATCTTCCCCAAACCAATTCCTTTCCTTAGTTTCCTTATTTGCCACTGGCCTAAAATCCCTCACATGTTCCTAACATGTTGCTGCCTGTCATGGAACAATAAGATTTTTTGCTGTACAATCTTTCCTTTGTCATTCTTTCCTTTTCAATTCCCACCATTACCCTAGTAACTGGTCTCTGCATTGCCATTTTGACCCTCCAATAATGCATTGTGTATGCTGGCTCCAGAGTTCCCAAAATACCACTTTCAATCATGTCATTCCTTAAATCAAAAACTCGTAATTATCCTCTAATGTTCGAGGGATAAGTTCTAAATTCCATAGTTTACATGTGTTATTTCTCCTTTTGTATTTTCCATTTGTTCCTAAACCCACTGCAATCTAGCTTTAGTCCTTATCCCTAGATAAAACTGCTGTAATCACTAACAATATCAATACCCAATAACAATATGGGTCTTTTATTCAGGTCTTTTGTTCTTAACTTCAATGGACAGTTTGTGACATTTTACACAACTAGCCACTCTTACTTAAAACTCTCTCTTCCCGTATATTTTGAGGCACTACTCCTTCATTGTTCTCCTTCCTATTTTCTCTGTCTCCTCTGCAAATTCTACTACTTCATGTAGGTGTGTATGTGTGTGTGTTTTTATGTATTTGTATGTGTGTTGATTCAATCAGTAGTCCCCAGGGTTACATCACTGTGTGTTCTCGCTCAACCTTTCCTTATTTCCCCTTATTTTACAGATTCATCCTACATGTTTTCATGTACTGTCTATATAGTCTGTATGCATATGCAGTATCAGATACTATCTATCAGACATTGTCTAGATAGACAATAGATAAAATCAAGAAATAATCTATAAAACAGTAAAAAGGATATGGTAGAGGGAAAGAGAGATAAAGAGAGCAAGAGAGAGGGACAGAGAAAATACAATGTTGAAACCCTGGAGACCATAGACATAGACAGATAGATATAGATAGAAAGAAACAGAAAGATAAGATAGACAGACAGTCATAGATAGAAAAGTCAGTGATGACTCTCAAATCCAATATTTCCAGCCCAGATCTTCCTACTAAGCTACAGATCCATATTTACAACTTCCAAATGGTTAACTCGACCTAGTTGGCCTCATATTCACCATGTCAAAACTGAACTCCCCATCTTTTCTTCATCTCATATTTACTATCCCACTAAAGACACCACCATCTAACAACTGACCAAGTCAAAACTGCTCCTCTATTTAACCTATACCATTCAATCACAAAATCTTAGTAATTTTTCTTCCAGATATCTCATAAATTTGTCTGCTTCTCTCCATCTTCATTGTCATTATCTTTATTCATGCCCTCATCTCCTCCTTTGTAATCTCACATACATTCCCTCCTAACTGTTGTAGCATATCCTGTTGATATTATTATTTAATATTTTATGTTCCTTCTCAGACTAAATTGTAATGAATAGAAGGCATTTTTACAATTCTACCATCTTGATCGGGTAGGTATTTTCTGGCCCTACTGTTTGGAGCCTGAGGAAGTTTTGATCCCAGGCTTATTAATACAAGCAAGTTAATGAAAAGTATACAAGCACTGATACACTTTCTTTAACATAATATTCAGAATGAATCTAACTCTATAAAGCCAATTTCATTCCATTATGCATTTTCCTATATAGCAATTAGCCTTCTCCAATTATATCCGTATCCATTTTTATTGGACAAAAAGTATTTTCATTAGAATGAATACTTAATGGGTAAATTTTCCAAATAATTTTAAATTTATTGATTAGAGGTTTTATTGTTTGTTATTTGTTGCATTTCAAATTTGACTCAGTAGAATTTCTGCAATTTAATTTTCTTTTTAAAACATTATTTCCACCATTTCCAATTTTTCCTGTTCAACTTTTTGCAGATCAAAATTTGGACAGGAAGGTGATACTTCTGTCAAAGTTTGTCTATTACAAATTTTACCATGTCAATTTCAGCTCTTTGTACATTTTGGCTTTTATTATTATCAGTCTATGCCATTAGCCAAGCAAACTGGTAGAACTGTAGTGATGGAATAATATTAACACTAATTCTAATAATGGCTACCATTTATTGAGCACTCAGTATGTGCCAAGCATTGTTTTAGAGTATCAACTCAGTTAAGTCTCAATAACCCTCTATTATTATTATTACCTCTGTTATACAAAGGCCAAACTGTAGCACAGAGAGGTTAATAACTTGGCCAATGACAACCAACCAGTGAGTGGCAGAATTCACATCAAAATGGCAACGTAAAAAGATGCTGCTGTGGACTACAACTCACCTGAAGCTTGCCACTATATTTTCACTTTTTAAAAATTCTCCACAGAAAAAATAGTTTCATAAAACATGTTTTAATGTTTATAACAACAAACATGTTGATAGCAGGTAACATCTACTGAGTGCTTACTATATGCCAGAGACATGCTACATACTTTATATTCTCATTTAACCTTCACCACAACTACTACTTTACTAATAAAGAAACAATAAGACTCAGCAAGGTCAAATAACAATTGATAGTGTTGTTAACTGGTATGGCTTATAGAACCCGTGTTCCTACCTTTGAAGCCATAAGTGTTGAAATGAAGAGCTTAATGTATTGTTTTAAAATACACCATTCTAAGAAGTGATGGTATAATATTTTTAAAAATCTAAGCTTCTAAAAAAGAAACTAAGCATCTAGGTCTCACATAATAGTCTTATAATAAATTCCTAGAAGAATGTATTTCATTTTCAAATTAGTAACTTGGACAGATACATTTGTTTTATCAAATGACAACTGCCACAATTATGATGGCTGATAGTCAGTAAGGGACCATTTATTGAAAAGTCTATAAACAGTAAATAACTTGCCTACACTTACATCTGAACTTACAGTTAATTTCTGTCAATGAATCTCCTAATGTTGCTATGATACCAGCAATCTAATTCCAATGAAAGTGACAGAATTTTTTCTTTTTTTTTTTTTAGTAAACAGAGTTTGCTTTTCAATCCCACCTGCTTTTCTACTGTTGCAAAAGTATAGAAAGGTAAAGATAAGTTAGAATGTCCTTAATCTTTTTTGCTTGTGTCTTGAGTTTTTTTTTTAAAAACCTCATATTAAATGGTTGAAGGATATATCAGCGATATAGTGAAATATAAATATTTCTATTTGGGGAAGTTTCTTGCATTACTAAGTGAAAAAATTCACATTGGATAAAAGACTGTCTACACAGATGTAGCAAATATTGCCTAAATTTAACTATACATTAAGCTCCTAACTAATTTCAAGATGTGACATTTGTATGTCCTTTTCAGGAATCCACACATTTCATGAAACACTGTACTTTTCTCTTCTGTAACATTTATCGCAACTCAAATTAAATAATTAATTGAGTAATTTAATGTTTAAAATGTGTATCTCTATATATACTATACAAGCAATGCCAGGGACAGTTTGGCTGATTCATCACTGTATTAGCAGAACCAAACTGAGCTTTTCATAGTAGGTAAGCACACAGTATTTGCTGAATGAATTAGATCGTTAACTCTTGGTTTAACAAAAATAAAACCTCTATACTTTATAACTTACATTAAACATGGAAGATGGGAGTTGAATGCTGCAAAAAATAACCTACAAAATTAATGGTTAAACTATTTTTTATTCAAGTGCCCACCGAGCAATCTTGAACTACTTTTCAAGGAAAAAAAAAAAAAAGATTTTATTTGTTCCCAAAACAAACTTTTTAACATCTGGAGAAAAAAACACGATTACACAAGGCAAGTACTGCAGAATAGGTTTCTATACCACAAAATCATAGCAGAAAAAAATAAAATAAAAACTTGTATCTTTCTCTTCCTCAGCATATAACTCTGAAAAGATGTTTGTAATCCTTACCACATGCTTTAAACAGCATTAAAAAACAAAACAAAACAAAAGCCCTAGCAATATGGATGTACTCAAGATCTGCTGTGCTGATTTGTTGAAAAATTAATACATCATTTTTATATGGTTTGTTACCAACACCTGAAAAATTACACCCTTTAAGATGGAATTTTATCTCTGGTTATTTGTATACCCTTAACTGCAAGATTTTTTTTGTTGTTGTTAATGCTGAAGAAAATGTTAAGAAAACAATTACTCTCATTAAAGTGATCCCTTATTTATTATTTAAGCTGAAAGAAAAAAATGATTACACATGAAGGTAAAATATTTAATTTTTAGACTAAAGTCAAAATCTGTTTTGGAAGAAAATCTCTGTCCAGATGATAGGCACACTGACCAACAGCTTAAGAGTTTACCAAATTAAATGTGTAAAGTCATCTATCTTGGATATTTAGAAAGACTTAAATCAACTAACTTCCATTTTCACAAAGAAAAACAAACCTACTAGATAAATCAGGTATGGGGCATTTCCTAAATGCTGCTGACCAAATACATCTTAAATAAATTATCTAGAATAATTCACAACTTCCAATGACAAACAGGTAGTTTTAACTTTATTAACATTTATTCATGTGTTTAATCTAGGTAAGATTGATTTATATTCCTCAAATTAAATCCTTGGTTCTTAAAAGCACTATGCAATTAGTTCATATTCTCTCTGGAATTACAGAAAAAGGAAGAAGGTCAGAAAGAAATCTTGTGTAGCTTCCCCTTAAGTACTTCCTGGTATAAAGTTCTCAAGAAATTCAAAAGGCACTCATTTCAGCATTCAGCAGCTCTAACTGTTAAATTCTCCCTTGTGTATACTGATCTGAGACAATAATAGCTGGACAAAATTACTTAATCAGTATACCTGAATAAGCAGTCACATGTAGGGCACAAAGCTTTTAAACAGATCAAACTAGACTCAAAGACAGTTGGCTCATTAGGAAAAGTTGCCCAACTTAAACACACTTGTGCCCCACCACATTCAACAGGAACAGAATCAGACCTGTAATTGTACAAAATATCTTTGGATTGTTTCTTCTTCTATGGGCTTCCTAGAAAAACTGACATGGAACATGTAAAATACTTAAAAGGACAGTTTAATCTTTATGCTTAGTTTTATCTTATGCTTAGTTCAATATTTATTATTTATTTTAGTATTTACTTAGCACTTAGTACACTAAATAATAAAATCAATAATAAATTAACTTAATCACTTGTAAAAACTGACAACATCAGGTCCAAACTATGAAGAGCCAGTGTAAAATGGAACCAGTGACATATTAGAGACCGTCATACTATAACTGTGTACTGCAGAAACACTTTTTAAAGAATATCAATACTCAAAATTAGTTAAAAGTAAACTTTTATAAACTGATGTCCAGAAGTTTTATATATTATTATAAAATAACTATGGCATAATATTGCACCAAAAGCATTAAAACCATTAAAATGATATGAAATATTGAATAAACAAAACTCCATGAATCTGGAGTGATAAAGAATCCAAAGAGAGAGGGAGGGAGATAGAGAGATTGAAAAGGAAAAAAGAAAAAGCTCTTCTTTACAGAGAAACGCTAACTAATAAATGTAGAAGAAGTGAAAGGATATAAAAATCACCATTTTGGAAACCCAATGTAATAACTGATTCAATACAGATCATCAGTGGATGCTTAAAACCATTAGGTAATATGGGGACAGACAACAAGATAGTTATTTCGTGTAGAAGTATTTCCAATAGATTGCTTAATAATTGCAAAGATGAAACCATACCTTTACCAGGGAGGGGGTTTGTGGTAACCAAATCTAGCATGGTAATCAAACTCAGCATCACTAACAGTGGGCGTAACTTATATGATGTGCTTCCCGATTTAAAGCAAAATGAAGTGCACAACATCATCTGTCATCTAAATTTTTTTTTTTTTTTTTTTTTTTTTTTTTGTCTTTTTTCGTGACCGGCAACGGATCGCAACCCTCAGTGTCGCGCCCGTACCGGACTGGGACCAGCAACGGGATCGCAACCCTCGGTGTTGCCCCCGCTCCTCGCTCAGCCAGTGAGCTGCCGGTCTGCACATGGGATCCGAACCCTCGGCGGGAGCGCCGCCGCACTTCCCAAGCGGCGCACTGTACCAGTGCGCCACCGGGCCGGCCCTGTCATCTAAATTTTTAACTGAACTTCTTTTACAAGAAGTATGACACCACGAGGAAGGAATCAGAAAAATAGAGAATATGAGATAAGACAACTGGGCTACATCTATAAAAAGTCAATGTCATTCCTGACAATGGTTATTGTTTCTTCTCTCCTTAATTAGCCTACCTTGACAAAGATTTATCAATTTTATTGACCACATCAAAGAACCAGCTTTTGGTTTCATAGATTTTTCCCTATTTATGTTTTTTGTTGTTTTCAGTTTACTTGACTTTTACTTTTTATTATTTGTTCCTTCTGCTTGCTTTAAGTTAAATTTGCTCTTATATGTCTAGCTTCTTAAGTTTTTTAAGAAGCTTAGATTATTGGTTTGAGATGTACTTCCTTTCCTAATATAAGCATTTAATACTCTAAATTCTCCATTAAGCACTGCTTTAGATGAATTTCATGAATTTTTATGTTGTGTCTTCATCTTCACTTAATTCAATGTATGTTCTAATTTCCTTTTAGACTCCCCTTTGATGCATGAGTAAAATGTATTGTTTAATTTCCAAATATTTGGGGATTTTCCAGACATCTATTATTAATTTCTTTTTTTTTTTTTCTTTAAAAAGATGACCGGTAAGGGGATCTCTGTTGGGAGCCTGAAGCCCCACACCCCTTCTTGTGAGACCACTCCTACGTGACAATCTGCTCAGATGGCCGTGCTTTACATGATAACTGCCTCGAAATCTTTATGCCAGAAACTGATTGCTCCTGGCTATGCAAGTTAATTTGCAAGTGACCTTTTATCCTTCTCTAGAAACTGTTTAACCATAAACATTCTGGGTGGCAACCTTTACTTTGAATGTCCTGTCTTTGTCTCTCCTCAAGATATTATCATATCTTTACATTCCAGACCCTTTGCAGCATGCCTGCCTTCTCCTATATAAGATGTAACCTAAGAATCAATAAACGAGACTTGATCAGAATACTGTCTTGTCTCAATTTCTCGTGTCTCTTGTCCCATCCAATTCCCACTCCCCCCTCCAGGGTCTGCGTTGAATATCCCGCGGGTCGGGACATTTTTGGCGCCCAACGTGGGGCCTGGATACGGGGGACAAAGTGAGGAAGAAGGCGCATAGGAGGGTCGACCACTGAAAATGAAAGAGTAAAACCTTCATCCGCCGCGGGAACCTGCTGCGTCAGGATAAGGTGAGTAAGAGCGCCTGATAATGGGACAAGAATTAAGAATTAAGAATCAAAAATTAAGAATTAAGAATTAAGTTGTCATGACGTGTACATAAGACAGTTACAAAAAGCTTTAAAGACACGAGGAGTAAAGGTTAAAACAAGTGATCTATTAAGATTTTTTGATTTCGTGAAGAATTTTTGTCCTTGGTTCCCAGAAGAAGGGACTACTAATTATAAAAGGTGGTCTTGAGTTGGAGATATCTGTGGGTTCCGGGGTGCTGAGGATAGAAGCTGAGATAGCAGAGTGTGAGATATTAGTGGCCCAGGAGACAAAAGTGGAGACTTCAGGGGTCTCAGGGCCAGAGGCTGGTGAGGCAGGAGTCACAGCATGAAGAAGTTGCAGATAAGTTTTTCTGTTAAGAAAAGAGAATACAGTGCTAGGAAGTGTAAATAGCGAGCAGCTTACTAAGATATTGCTTAGCGTTTTAGGTTTGTAATTTTGATAATGTTAAAAGATATGAGGAAAAAGGAAGACTTAAAGCTTGAGAGAAGAAAAAAAAATGCTTATAGAACAAGACGGAGGTTGAGAATGAACCTTTTTCATGGAAAGAAAAAAAAAATTCTTTACTATTATTAATTTCTTACTAAATGCTGCTAGGGTCAAAGAAGATACTTTGTATGATATCAATTCTTTTAAATTTGTTAAAAGTTCATCTTACAGCCCCAAATACATTCTATCTTCATAAATGTCCTATCTGTACTTGACAGGAATATGTATTCTGCTGTTATAATGTACAGTGTTCCATAAATACCTGTTAGGTCAAGTTGGCAAATTGTTCAGGTCTTCTGTATCAATACTGACTTGCCACCTGCTTGCTTCATCAATTACTGAGACGGGTGTTGAAGACTCCAACTGTACTGTGGATGTGTTCACTTCACCTTTCAGTTCTACCAGTTCAGCTATATGCTCCTCTGTTGTTAGGAGCTTACATGTTAGGAGACATACACTCCTAAATACATACAATCCTAAATAAGATTTTTATCTCTTCTTGAATTGACTCTACTGTTATCATAGATAGTCCTCTTTATTCCTGGTACTTTTCTTGTTCTGAAATATACTTTGTCTGATATTAATATAGACACTCCAGCTTTCTTTTGCTTAGGTTAGCATATTATATCTTTTCTATCCTTTTAATTTTTTTTCCCAGTTGTAATTAGCATATTGTGTCCAACAGTTAGAGGCAAACCACCTTGATCCTTCACTTCTGGAAATTCACTGTAGGGGGAGAGTCACTTATTAGCTATCAAGCTATAAAAATTTCCAATAACCATATTAGCTATCTACTTGGCCTCTTTTATTTCTAATCTTTGCAGCTGAGGCCACTTTACCTCTACCCACAGGCTCAGATTCACTGAGATTCTGGGACTAAACTTATTCCTCAGTAGGGGAACATAAAGAACTTTGTCTGCTCTACTCTGGCATGTTAAATAGAGCTGGCCTATCCAAATATCACATCCCCAAATCATATAAAATTATAGTCATGAGTAACAGCCCTGATAATCACCACTTGTCCAAGTTGCTCTCCCATTAGTCTTCTAACAACTGATACTCCAAATTCTTGTCTCCTCTATTTCTTAATCACCTTGCCTTTGGGTTATAGTTCTATAGGCCATTGGTCTGACAACCTGTTGCAATTCACTTCTCTAGCTGCCACCCCTCACCCGTTCTGCTTCACTTCACATTGCATTCCCTCTTTAGTATCAATGTGAACACAACTCTGATGAAGACATGCCCAACTCCAGCACTGAGGGAATCTCCCAATCTTCCCAGGCTCCTCCTGCACTCCAGATCACTTGCTTCTGGTTCTAACCTTTCCCCAAAGGATTCTAGAAGTGGAATTTTATATGTTCTCCCAAAAGTTCATCTTTTACTATGATCACTCAAATTAAATGTGTCACGTTTCTTGGAGCATTACACCTTCATTTCTTTAGTCTTTTTTTTTTAACAACTTATTGAATCAAAATTCAAATAACCATTTTAAAGTAAACAATTCAGTGGCATTTATTACATTCAGAATGTTGTGCAACCACCAACTCTATCTAGTTCCAAATCATTTCCATCACTTCAAAGTAAAACCCCTTACCTATTAAGCAATTTCTCTCCCCTTCCCTTTGAAAGTTTGGTAGAATTCAGCAGTGAAGGCATCCGGTCCTGGGCTTTTCTTTGTTGCGAGACTGTTGATTATGGATTTAATCGTGTTACTTGACAATGGTTTGTTCAAGTTTTCTATGTCATTTTGGTTCAGTCTTAGCATGGTGTATGTGTCAAGAAATTTATCCATTTCCTCTAGATTTTCAAATTTGTTGGCAACTACCAATCTGTGTCCTGTTCTCTATGGATTTATCTATTCTGAATATTTTATGTAAATGGAATCACAATATATGATCTTTTATGTCCAACTTCTTTCATTTAGCTTAAGGTTTTGGAGGTTCATCCGCATTATAGCATACAGAGCATGTACTAGTACTTTGTTTCGTTTTATGGCTGAATAATATTTCATTGCATGTACGTATGACATATATGTATAATTTGTTTATCCATCCTATCATTGACTTTTAGTCCACTTTTTTGTGAATAATGCTGCTACAAGTGTATGTACACATGTATGTCTGAGTATCAGTATTCCATTCTTTTGGGTACCTAGGAATTGAACTGCAGGGTAGATGTTTATGGTTCATTCAATAGCGAATTTTTTCTTTTTGTTTTTAGTTTTCTGATTTCTGTCCCAGATAATACTGAATAAAATAAAATCCAGCTTTGTAGTCATTCTATTTGACTTCTATGCCTGTATGGAGTTCTAGGTTTAACACAACTTTTTCTGCCTACTCCTATTACAGCCTAGCTCCTATGTGATAACAGAAAATTGAAACAAGAAATAATATCTTTTCAAATATAAACAGTTGGCTTTTCTTTTTAGCCCTCATGTTCCTGATTAAGATCACCCTAGTCTAAATTTGACAATAGAAAATATCTAAGTTGCAAGAGATACCTAAGGCTATCTATACCATCAGTAGCTGTTTTTTAAAGGGTTAATTTTTTGTCCTGGCAACTTTTCTCCTGTTGGAAAAAGGTAGGCATATACCTTAACCCATAATTCAATGTCTTAATGTAGGAAGTTTAAGCTATAGTATTTCATAAGATATAAATTGCCACATTATCAAAGCTTTAAATGAGATGATTACATACATTCTGCATGCTGGGTAATATTTTATCTGCACAATGAATAAAAACTAACTGAAATTAGGATTTAAAAATTACCCTTGGCAAAATGATGCCTATTACAAAACAGATTTCTAAAACCCAGCAGGTTTGACATATAGTGCTTATTTTCTATGACTTAGAACATAATGTAGGGAAATATTACCTACTTCTAACAAAACTGTGTAGACAGAAAAAATAAAATGTTAGAAGAAGGAGTCTCTAGGCCACAATAAAACCCCTAAGTATTATAGAACATAAAATGGGATAATTAAGAGTTAATATAGAAAACAAATTATTTAAAACAAGAGCACAAAACTTGTGCTTTCAAAAATTGGCTTAAAGGGAGGGGGATGAGAAAGGTGAGAAAAAGCACTACCAGACTCCTTACCCATTGTTGTTGGTGCTGGAGCTTCCTGATGGTATTTTCAGCTTGCTCCAGCTTAGCACTGGCCTCATCACTCTGCTGTTTGATGGTGGCCAACTCCCGTTTTATGAGGTAGTTTTCCTCAGCCTCCTGGGCTCTTGTCACTTGTCCCTTAGGACATAATTTTTGTGTGTGTAAAGCAACTTAGGATAGATTCAAGAAAGACTGCCTTGTGAGGTTTAGTTATTTACTTTGACAGGTTAAAAAAAAAAAAATCACCTCAAAGAATAGAACAGCCTAGGTAATTATTAGCTAGCAGCTTGTTATTGCCCCAGCAAATTTTGGGAAACTAACTGAAAAATTCATCTGACAATCTTAAGAACACTTCTTCTTTCAATGAATAAAAATTCAATTCATGCAATATTACTGAATTGTACATGCAGAACTAAATTTTTCAATGAAGAGTTGTTAATTTCTCAGAATCCACTGATTGCCATTTTGAAATAAATACTTTAAAAAATAAGGTTAGCTTTAGAACGTGCAAGAGGAGCCTATTTTAATAAACCAAGATAACACGCTGTTATCAAAAATTAAGTTTATATGCGCATATTACCACCCCAAAAAAATTATTTCTAGGAAAATGCATGTAAAATTGCATGCATTAATATATGAATTTCTAGGTTTAATACTTTCCTTACAAGTTAGAGAAAATGCTAAAAAAGAAAAACAAACAAACAAAAAAAACTATACCTGTATCAATCTATCTGCCAAGGAAGCACTTTCCTACAAAAGGAAAAATTCAGATAGAAATATAAGAGAAAGGAATAAAAGTGATAAAATTAGGAATAAGAAGAAATAAGCATACCCAAATTCCACCTACTTTTCATTGCTAATTAAAATTGACATTTAAATTTTAAAAGTATTTTTTACTACGTTTTTATTCTTAAACCTTAAGAAAAATATATCGAAACAAGGATAGACTGCAGAAAATCGTGTGTTTCTAGAAGAGACCAAACACATATTCCATGTGGTTTTTCCTTGGGACAAACAAATTACCTTCTTTTGAAAGTATACATACATACATCTTCATTTTAGACTTAACCATATTGTCAAACAACTTATACGAAAGGAAGAAGGAATTTGAGTAAGGAATTCCACTTAGAAAGTGTGACAGCAATTTGTGCAGCAGCAACTTCCAAAGAAACAAAGCAAGGAAGATATGACAAATGAAATTAATGAGCTGAACTTAATAAACTAACAATAACTGAGTAAGTGAATTTTTGGTTACAAAATCCAATTCATACGTAAGTATTTATAGAATTCTAAGTGCTAAGTGACACTCCTAGGCCATCTAAGCCAGTAAAAAAAGGTATTGTACTTAATTTTCTAGAAACAAAATCCGAACTTACTTTCCTACTGCATCTTTACTATTCTGAAGGTTCAATGAAATAAGAATGCTTCTCTGTGACAAGTCTCCAAAGATTAAAAAAAAAACAAAAAACTAAGAGGTATATTTTACTGTAAACTAGGTATTTATTAGAAAAAAAAAAAAGGAATAATTAAAATAACTTGAAAACAATTAAGATCAACCTTCTTGTGGAGTCACCAAAAAGGTAGGATTATCCCTAAAGAATCTCTAATATGATGAGGGAAATATAGGAAAACTATTTTTGACTAATATAATGTATCTGCAATTATTATACAAAACAGACACATAATAAACATCCTGTCCTTATGCACTGCTATTTAACATGAAATCATCAATATTTTTCAAATAAGACAGATACTGTCAACTATTCATATTTCCATTTATTTCTTTCTTGAATATTTACCTATAAAATAAAAGCACCAACAGTTTGTGAATTCAGATATTTTTCTTTTAATACAGCAAAATTCTTAAACTATACTTTTATTATTCAATTCATTCATATAGCATCAGAAATACAAGTACAAAAGACATTACATCAAAAGCACAATATGAAAGATAGGCAAAATTCTCACATTTGCCCAGTTATTTTATATGAAAGAGAAGAAGAGGTAACAAGTAGATATTAAAATAATTCTAAGAACCAAAAGTTTATGCACAATTCTTATGCGTTGAAAACTCAATGTGAGAATGAATTTTCATATAAGAAAACAGTCAGTCACTTTGACTAAATTTAAAGCAACCTCAGGCCTTAAAGCAATCATTGCCACATGCAACATGTGCTAGAAGTTAGGGCAGCATTTGAAACTCATCTTTAAAATGCTGTGTCGGAATGGATCCCCAACTGGATTCTAAAAGAACATACTTTTTAGAGATTATTCCTAAAGAAAACAAATAGCATCAATATGTTACTCTAATAATAACCTTAGTTAAAACTTAAAACATGAAAGTTGAAGAACTAGTATGGACAAATTTTTATTAAGAGCAAGTTATTTGGTTAAACAATAAGCTAGGCAAGGTAAGCAGTCAATACTACAACTTACGGGTCATATATGCCAGATTCTTTGAGGATTTACTTAAAATATACAGAAAAAATACTATGCATTTAACAGAAGCTTGTGTAAGTAGTCATTTACTTACTTTTTCTAATGTTTCAATGCGCTGTTTTAAAAGTCTATTTTCTGTGCGTAACCTCTGCCAAAAAAAAAAAGTTTTGTTTGTAAGCAATCTCGAGAGGAAGATTACTAAATCACAGTTCTGAAAGTGTACCACCTTTTATAAATAAGGAAAGACCATATGTGAAATTGTTAGAGGCTCAAAATAAGAAATACATGGCAAAGGAAATGATCACATTTATCATTTCAGCTGTGATTAAATTCTAAATGTAAACTACAGTACATACACAAATAACCCTTCTTTTCTATATTTACCATAATTACTAATAATCAATATTTTCTTATGTTTTAACTCTCCATTAGATAGAAAAGATTCTAACTTGCCTATCTCCTACAGAGCCTACCTATATAATTAGTATTGAGATTGCAGATGAAAGAATAGATGACAAGCTGCAAAATGACTTACATTCTGAAAATATAAAATAACTTGTGAATTGTTTTCTACTTAACAAAATTAAAAGCTCGTTACTGCATTTTTTCATAGTTTAAAAAGAAAAACCAGATTTTAAAAAAAATTTACCTAGTTTTTGAGTGCCTGACTCCCCAAAACTTTCAAATTACTGTCACTAAGAATTAAATCTAAATCACTCTACATTAAAATCATTTTTTTATACATTCCACCAATATTATTTTTAATCCGCCATATGTTATCCCTTCATTTTCAAATCCCTTATATGTTGTTCCTTCAATTTGTCATCACTCAAATTTCAACCCCCCTCATACTTTTATGTAGCAATTTGTTGGTTTTTTGTTTTGCTTTTTGGCAGCTCGCCAGTATGGGGATCTGAACCCTTGACCTTGGTGTTACAAGGCTGTGCTCTAATCAACCAAGCTAACGAGCCAGACCTATGCCAATTTGTTTCTGAGCTCAATCCAGCCTTCTTCCAAACCTGCCTTCCTCAAAATTTCTCCGAAAAAATTTCTTCCTCAGAAAATTCTTCCATTGATTCAATCTATTCTTTTTGCCAATAAAGACTTAAATACTGTATACTTTATATAGCATATAATGTCTCAGTTCAGGGAAATAAAAGATTCTATGAATTATGGTATCTTATTAAGTAGATCATCAATTGGAACAATTCTTTGAGTTATTACAAAGATACTTTGCAAATTAAATTTTCTTGTTCCATCACTAAAACATATTTAGATGATTTGAAATGGACATTATGTATAATCCTAGACTACAAAATAACAGCCTGAGGAGTAGAAAATGTTTCTCATTTTTTGGCTACTCTTACTATGTGCAGCTTAGTGGTCTACACAAATAAGCAATTATTAAATGCTGTTAGTTTGGAAAATCAAAGAAACATAAAGGATTCTCAAAATGTTCTCAATCATATTTCATCAACAAAAAGTAACATTTTGTTTATCCTAAAAGATTTAGAAAATTAGAGTCCAGCCAGACATCTGAGTGAATAAATTAGTTACAATAAAAATAATGCCAATATAATAAAATTTAGAACTAAAAACATTCACCTGGATTTCCTCCCCCAGCCCTTTTAAATCTTCTAAAATCTGTTTAGCTATACACAAAAATCTAATTTTTCCCCCAACACTTACCCAAATATCTTAATACCACTTTTTAAATAAATCATCAACTCCTCATTTGTAATATCTACTTCATCATGAATTGATAAATAGACTTTTATGGCTTACCGACCATTTCAGGGTTACCTTTAAGTTTCAAGTCTTACTAATTAAAAAAAAAAAAAAAAAAAAAAAAAAAAAAAAAAAAAGGTATCATAGTATTTTGGTAATTATAGCTTTGCAATTCTTTTAAATGTCTGGTAGAGCTAATTTCCCCCATTCCTATATTGTTTTATTTATCCTCCCCAAATGCCAATTACTAGTATAACTAAAGTTGTTAAGAGACTGAGTTTTGAACTTAGGCAGATTTAGGTTCAAATCCTCATTTTACAATGAAACCTGTGCATGTCATTCAATGCCTTAGAATCTCCATTTCCTCATCTAGAAAATTACAGTTGTAAAACCTTCAAGGATATCAGGAAAATTAAATGATAGCATAGTGCCTAACATATACCAAACACTCAAGTAATAAGTACTACTCACAATATTTTTGAGGTTAGGCATGAATATTGTTTTATTAGTTTCATCTATTCTTTAGAACTATTCTTTAGACTTACTCTGGAATTTCACAAGGAATTAAATTTGAATTTGTTAATATGTACTTTCTTAGGAAATTCATATCTTTATATAACATGGAGTTATTTTTCTCTCTCTTTACTCATTTTTTAAAACGTTTATATGTACAGTTTTTTTTTTCAGTATTTGTTGGGTTCTATCCCATTTTTCATTTGGGTTATCCCTAGACATGCTTTTATTTTTATTTTAAATGAAATTTCTGTTTCTAAGATATTTTTGAACTGTTTATTGCTGATATATATGAAAGTTAATAACTAAAATCTACCACTTGACTGACTTCTCATTAATTTTTTAATATCTTCCTCAAATTTTCTAGAATGTTTTCTAAACTTTAAAGTGAAAACTGCAAGAAAGATAACTAAAAATGGCTATATAAAAATGTACACCCTGTACATTAAAAAAAAGAGAGAGCGAGACTTTTTGACCTAAATTAGAAATGAAAAAATGAAACTAACAGTGAGAGCAAGAATTGAAATACCAAGTATTGGCAAAATAGCAGTGAAATGGAAACTCCCTGCTAAGAAAAATATATCCTGAAAACATTCTTTAGGAAATTTACTTAATACCCATCAAAGCCTTAAAAATGCTAATATCCAATAATTCAATAATTCTACTTTTTACAAGTAGAACTTACTGGCACTATTTTATAACAGTAGGTGCTAAAAAATTTTATATACAAAGACACTTAGCTATGGTCATTATTTTTAATAATAAAAAATGAAAAACAACCTAAATATCCCAAAACAGGGGAATCAAAGTTGCAAACAACCCACTCTTCATCATCATCATCTATTCTTTCCAGCTTATTCACTTTATAAAGTAATCCAACCCCAACAATCCTTTTAATTAGGACAATCTCGTGATCCTAACAACTTTTCATTGTCCCTCAACCCCTGAGGTCTTCTCTTCCCTCTTTACCAAGTTTAATTTCCAGTCATTATACACCCTGCTTATCTTTTATCTCCCTTTGCTCCTCTCCCCCTTAGTAGCATACATGCCTGATGAAATCACTACTCTGGATTGACTCTCTGACAATTAACTCTGTGTCTGTCTGTACCTATACTGGTAAATTTGACTGAAGAAAAACAAAACCATGATGTTTATTTAAATTAATGATCAGGCCGGCCCCGTAGCACACTCGGGAGAGTGCGGCGCTGGGAGCGCAGCAACGCTCCCGCCGCGGGTTCAGATCCTATATAGGACTGGCCGGTGCGCTCACTGGCTGAGCGCGGTGTACGCGACTCCACACCAAAGAGTTGCGATCCCCTTACTGGTCACGAAAAAGACAAATTAATTAATCAATCAATCAATCAATCAATTAATTAATTAATTAATGATCATTAAATTCAGTTGGACTCTTAATGCTTCCTAGCAATAATAATGCAATGTATTTCCTAAGTCAATTCCTTCCCCCACCCTCCTAGATCACTATTTCATACTTACTCCTCTTTCTTCAAACCAGCAAACCCTCCAGGCCATTGTCACTCAGCTGATAATCTTTCTTGCAATTTCACTGAAAAAACTGAAGCAATCAGAAAAGAACTTCACAAGCTCCCAAACCACATCCTACATCTAACCTGCATTTCTGCCCATGTGTTTTACTTTATCTCCTGTTACTGCGGACAATCTATTTCATTACACTAAGTTAAGTCTCCTATCTATGCACTAAATCCCATACTCTCCCGACTCCGGCAATTATCCTTGCTCATTCATAATCATCAATTTTTTCCACTTGATTATCACGATAAAAGCTTGTAGTTATCCCTCCCATCTAAAACCCAAAAAAACCTTACATCACTACCCTCTCTAGCTACTGTCCCATTCCTTTTTTACAGTAAATTCCTCAAAAAATATCTCCAATTTTTCTTTCATTCCAGTCAGGTTTTAGTACTCACCACTTCTCAGCTCTTTTCCAACTGTTGCCATTCTGATAAACCCAATGGTTATTTCTCCAGCCTCATCTCACAAAAAATATCTTTGGCATGTAACACAGTAAATACTTCTTTTTCTGAAACACTTTCCCTTGGTTTCCTGGACACTACATTCACTTGGTTTTGTCCTACTTTTCTCCTGACTGGCTGCTTCCTCCTCATCTTCCTACCTTTAAATGATGGCTTACTCTTAGGCTTATTCACCAGGTAATCTCATCCATTCTCATGGCTTTCAATACCATCATACTACCAATAACTGCCAAATTTATATTTTGAGCCTGTCTTCTCTTAACTTCAGATTTGAATATTCAAGGGGCTACCTAGACATCTCCTAGGCATCGCATTCTCAAAATATCCAAAATTGAGCTCTTGATATTCCCACCCAAACCAGATCCTCCTGTAGTCGTCTCAATCTCAGGTAATGGGAACTCCATTTTCCTAACTACTCAAGCTAAAAAGCTTGATTCCTCTCCCTCTCACATCTCTACATTCAACCTATCAGCTTTACCTTTAAAATCTATTCAGAATCCAACTAATTCTTACCACTTTAGTCCAAACCACCATCTTTTGCCTGCATTACTTCATCAGCCTTCTAGTCAATCTTCCTGCTTCTCCTCTCATCCCCCGCAATTTACTCTAACTATAGCAGCCAAACGGATCAACTAAAAACTTAAGTCAGTTCTTGTTCTTCTCTACTGAAAACTCCCAGTGGCTTCCATCTCACCAGAGTAGAAGCCAAAATCATTACCACGGTCGACAGCACCCTACATTACCTGCAACCTGCTCTACCTTACCTCCTATCATTTTTCTCATCATGTTGTCCCATCCACAGTGCCTCCTTACTGTTGGCCACCAGGCACAATTCTGACCAGGTTCTGCCCTTCCAGAAAGACACATATCTAGCTTGCACTTCCCTCGGGTCTTTATTCAAAAATCACCTGGTCAGCTTCTCTAAATTTCCAACCCAAACATTACCATTTTATATTACTACTCCCTGAGGTATTTTTTTCTCCTTAACACTTATCACCAATACCATACGTTTTACGTTTATTGTATGATTTACATATCAGAATGTTAGCTCCATGAGGACAGGAATTGGTCTGTTTCATAACCACATCTCAAGTGCCTAGAACAGTGCTTGGGCATGTAGTAGGCACTATAAGTTTTGCCTGTTAAATGAATCAATTATCAAATAAATTATGCTATTGTGCCTCCAGTGAATATTACTATGTAGCTGTTAGTATTTTAATGAAAAAACTGTAATGCCACAAAATAATGGGTATCTGAACTCTTACATGACAAATACATCAAAGTTTCTCTTGGAAAGCAGCACACTACATATGTTGAAGAACAAATATGGGCCTTAGAATAACTAATAAATGAGAGTTCAAATGCTTGACTTTCACTGTTTTCTAGCAACATGACCACTGGCATATTAGTTGAGCTTTCTGAAGCTTAGTTTCTTCACAGAAAAATGAGGATAAGAACCCTTTTATAGGCTGTTTTAAGAATAAGGAAAGAGACTGCATGTAAATGACACATCACATAATAAATGTTAAATAAATGTGAGCTGATTCAATTCAATACCTCACAATGATTGTTAAATATAATTCCTGGACAACTTAGATGATATTTATCATGCTTCCTTTCTTATGCCAGGCAGCAGATACACGAATGTTTTTATAGTATTCTCTGGCTTTCAGCATATCTTAAATATTTCACAATTTTTGAAAAAGGAAGAAATATTTAACTTCTGACTAATATTCAGTCAGAATTCCTAACACCTCCCATTTGCAGGGCTTTAGACCTCTATGTCCCAAAGCACACATTTAAATATGTAAATTAGACTATCAGTTTGTATGCCTGTCTAAAGTAGAGTGGGGGAATAATGGTTTTTCTTTTTTAAAGATTTGTAGATTACCCTAATATAAGCTAGAATTTTAATATTCTTACCTCCTCCCCCTCAGGTGGAGCATCAATAGATTGGAAGAAGATACTGATAAAGATGTTTCTAGTAACAAAAAATTTCACACAGTAAAATGTACGATTCTCCATATGAAGCCAGTATTATCAAAACCTTCCTATAACACTTTTAGAAAAGGGGTGGAAAAAATACTTAAAAGTTACATCTTGACTAGAGAGCTCACTGACAGATATAATTCTTAGAATAAAAGGTCACCACTGCAAAGGTCTTAGAATTTTATAAAATAAAAACAACAGAGACCTTAAACACATTTCACAACACCAAAGGCTGATTTTATACCTCCATATAAAAACATCAAATAATTTGATGATCTTACTATTTGCCTGTGCAGAGAATGGTACAAAACTATCTCCCTGAAGGCTTTTGAGGAGGACGAAGGCAAGAAAGTATTAGTTTAACATAACCCATTCCCTTGTAAAAGAGAACTGCAGGGGAGGGAAGGAGTGTGAGTAAGAAGTGGCATTTCCCATTTTACAACAAGACTCAATTAATGCATGGCTAATGAATTATAAATAATGTGATCATCTGATCATGACTGAGATGAGCTGTCAGGCCCAAGTCAAAAATTGGACAGACCCAAGTCACTCAAAAACTGTTTTGGTTTTGTCCTTTGGGGTTAGGGAGAGGGAAGAAAGAGATAAAAATGATAAGAAAGAACTACGTGGAAACAAGATTACAAATGTGATCATCTGATCATGACTGAGATGAGCTGTCAGGCCCAAGTCAAAAATCGGACAGACCCAAGTCACTCAAAAACTGTTTTGGTTTTGTCCTTTGGGGGTAGGGAGAGGGAAGAAAGAGATAAAAATGATAAGAAAGAACTACGTGGAAACAAGATTACAAAAAAATGAACAGATTACCTTTGAAGTCAGCATACTTTATCTGATAAGTTTTACTAACTTTTTAAACTTTTTTTTCCCCAAATTCTTCTCCATAAACAATTTTATGCCATCTGCCTGAGACTCATGGAGCTAGTATTCAAAATTATTTTGTGAGGAAAATGAACTATGACTTTCCCAAAGTATGAAAAAAACTGCAAATGTAGGCTAAAGACTACTAAAGTTTTTTGTTGTTGTTTTCTGAAAATGCCTTTTGGTGTTTCTATATTCATGTAACAGTTTTATAAGAAACTTCTTCAAGAGCAATGATTGTTCACAGAACTGTGTTTTTTTGTTCAATCACATAGCATGGTGAAATGAACAGGATGGCTTCCCCATCCTCAGATTCTTGATTTGTCGTTCCAAATACTTATGGTACGCGATAACCCATACTCTCTCCTCACTCATCAGGATGATGTACTTTTTACTTTCAGTAGGTTGAAGTGCAGGATATGATTTAGTATTACCCTTACTCACGGTACGTAAAAGAAAAGCAAATGGTAGAGCAGAAGTTGGGTGACAGAATTAAAAAAGGCGGGGAGAGGAGGGAAAAACATCCTCGGTTGTCTTTTCTCTCTCCTTCTATGAAAAATACAAAAGAATCTGTTTCCAATGTATAGGGAATAGGTGATAGAAATGTGAATAGAGCATCTAAAAAAGGGAAGACAGAGTTGGTAAGAAAGAGTTCACAGAGAAAAATAGGACAGACTATTTCCCAGGAGGCTTTTGAGGAAGATCAAAACAAGAAAGAATACTAGTTTAACAGAATCCATTCCATTGAAAAGGGACCTACGGGATGTAAGAAAGTGATATTTTATAGCAAGGTTCAATTAACACATGGCTAATTAATTGTAAATAAGGTGGTCATCTGATGTCTTACCAGGTCCAAGTCAAAAATCAGACACAACCCAAACATAAAGTTAAAAGGGGGGAGGGGAAGGGAGTCACTCAATAAAAATTATTTTATTTTTGACCTTCTGAAATTAGGGGGTAAAGAGATTAGAAATTGGATCAGCCAATCCCTGAGTTCCTTGACTCATGCTCCTACTCATCATCCCCATCCTGCAATATCAGCATAAAAGCTAACACAACTTTTCTCAAGTCCCAGCTCCAACAATGCCAAAGATCCTCAACTAAATAATTTCTTGGCTTATGGGGAAACCAATAAGAATTTTAGGGTGATATAGGGTATTCGTAGGCCCTTCAAATTGAAAATCTACCTGTTTCTCTGGAAAGTAGTTGTTCAAAAGTATAACCCTTGCTTAGAGAAGAAAAAGTTGTGTTCGTCAAAGATTCCTGCGGCTCTAAGGTGGCCATAATTAGTTCTAGTGTAATGATTTGCTCTATTTAGTCTGCCTCAGATTATACTGCTACTAGTCTCAGCATAGAATGTGTCATAGACTATCTATCTTCTCTGCCACTTTTTAAAATATGCTTAAGTGGAAAGATAATAAAAGTTTCCCCATGGGGGGAAAAAAATTTCCCCATGGAAGTATTTTCTCTTGATGACCCACCAACAACTCTAGAAAAAGGGAAGAGCTGCTCTATTTCACATTGGAATGAAAGCCACTTCAGTCCCATTATTCTGCCTTTTGAAATATCTATTTTTAACCATAATCTAATAGGATGATAAATAAATTTATCTATAAAGTAAATACAAACTTCACTGCTAAATTTACTGCAAAGGGGTAACAATATATCAACATTATCTAACATCTATTGCCAAATAATTTCAATCAACTTATCGTCAGCACTTAAAAAGCCCTGAAATGCTTACTTTAATTTCAACTTGCTCTTCCATTTCTTTAGTTTTTATTGTAGTATATTCCTTCTCGAGCCTAAGAAGAAGAAGAAAGTTAAAGATATGTTTTCATTCAAAAGTAGTTATTAAATTATAAGATTTAAAAATAAATATTAACACAAAATATAATTTCTTGAGTTTCCCCCAGCTTATAACTTGAGATACTTGATATGAGAAAAATCACCTGAATAGTTTACAAAAAATCACTTCACAATTGACAAAAATAAGAAAACTATACAAAAGTAAAGTTTAGAAAATGAAATATATAAAGCAACAAACAGAAAACTTAGTTTACAGATTCTATTCAGACTTAAACTTACAAAAGAACCATCTATCCTTTCCCCTCAAATTAAAACATACCTGTACAGTTCAACTGGCTGTCAACAAAAAAATCCTGGTACAAAAACTGGCTTAAAATATTTTAGTGAGAGAAAAGGGACAACTCTTTCTTACAGAAGAATTTCAATTAATAAATGTAGAAGGAATGAGGTAAATATAAAAATCACTGTTAGAATTCCACAATAATAATTGCCACAGGCAAGAACTACCAATGAATGCTAAAATTAGTATGTCAAAGTATAAGCATACTCTCAAACTATCTCTCCCAAAATATTTAGTAAGTAGTAAGGAAAACAGTATATTTACAATACAGTAAGGGAAAACAGTATTAAACATTATATTTAGTAAGTACTAAGGGAAAACAGTATATGTGCAATATAGTTACATTAATACTTGATAGAGTTTGGGGCCGGCCCGGTGGCACACTGCTACATACAGTAAGGGAAAACAGTATTAAACATTATATTTAGTAAGTACTAAGGGAAAACAGTATACGTGCAATATAGTTACATTAATACTTGATAGAGTTTGGGGCCGGCCCGGTGGCACACTGCTACAGTGCGCCGCTTGGGAAGCGTGGAGGCGCTCCCGCCGAGGGTTCAGATCCCACATGCAGACCGGCCGCTCACTGGCTGAGCGAGGTGCGGGAGTAACACCGAGGGTTGCGATCCCGTGGCCGGTCCCGGTCCGGTACGGGCGCGACACTGAGGGTTGCGATCCGTTGCCGGTCACGAAAAAAGACAAAAAGGAAACAAAAAAAAAATACTTGATAGAGTTTGGATGTGTTGTCCCCACCAAAACTCATGCAGAAATCTGATCCCGAATGTGGCAGTGTTGGGAGCCTTTTGAGTCATGAGGGCGGATCCCTCATGAATTGATTAAGGCTCTCCCTGGGGGTGGGGGGCCTGAGTGAAATCTTGCTCTATTAGTTCGAGAGCTGGTTGTTTAAAAGACCCTGGCACTTGGGGGCCGGCATGTGGCTCACTCGGGAGAGTGCGGTGCTGATAACACCAAGGCCTCGGGTTCGGATCCCATATAGGGATGGCCGGTTTGCTCACTAGGTGAGTGTGGTGCTGACAACACCAAGTCAAGGCTTAAGATCCCCTTACC
>NW_007730662.1:171539-178336 GCF_000696425.1 Galeopterus variegatus
TTTTTTTGTCTTTTTCCGTGTCCGGCAACGGATCACAACCCTCAGTGTCGCCCCCGTACCGGACTGGGACCGGCAATGGGATCGCAACCCTCGGTGTTGCTCCCGCGCCTCGCTCAGCCAGTGAGCGGGAACCGGTCTGTATGTGGGATCCGAACCCTCGGCGGGAGCACCACTGCGCTTCCCAAGTGGCGCAGTATAGCAGTGCGCCACCGGGCCAGCCCCCACTAATAGAGTTTTTTAATAAACTAGAACAGTTTTAGATTTATAAAAAGACTGCAAAGAGAGTACAGAGTTTCCATGTACTCTTCCTAGTTTCCCCTATTATTAACATGTTACACTATTATGATAATCGTTACAATTAACGAACCAAGATTAATATATTATTATTATTAACTAAAAGTCCACCCTTGAAACAGCACCTGAACTAACTGATCAAGGTTAACATCACCGGTACTGTATACTGACATTATACATTCCCTGTTAAGATGTACTTTGGCACATCACCTCTGTGGCATCCTTCCCAATAATGCATATCACCAATCTAATTAAGAGCAGACATCAAACAAACCCTAGATGAATGACATTCTACAAAATAACTGACCAGCTCTCTTCAGAAGTATCAAGGTTATGAAAGACAAGAAAAGACTGAGGAACTGTCACTGATTGTAGGAGAGTAAGACATAACAAATGAATACAATGTACTATTTTTGCAACTCTAAATCTAAAATTATCTTTAAAAAAATATATACGCCACACAAAAATTAGTCCCACCCAATTATTCATCTTGCTCTCGGCCAAAAATATCAATGCCAAGTTTAACCAGACCAGGCCCCAAATAACTTACAGCTAATTTCAAAAATCAAATTCTCCCTCAAAGAACAAAAATCTCTTACTTACTACATGCATAATCTCATTTAGCTCATAGCAACTTTACAATACAGGTTGCTACACCCATTCTGAGATTTAGTTTTGTTATTTGGGGGGTTCTTTGGTGGCTGGCAGGAACCCATCCTGAGATTTATAAAATAGGTGGAGAAACTTGCCTAAGGTCACACCCTTAATTGCTACACTACTTTGTCTCTCACAAAAGTATGTACTAAAGCATATCTTCAAAGACTATAAGATATTCAAAAGAATTTATAAAAGACTAAAAAGAGCTGCAAAATATTTTGAACAATGCCTGCATTGTTGAAATAAATTTATAGCCTTTGCAATCTACCATTATGTACTGTGCAAAAATGTCATTGCTCATCTAAAAACACTAGGAGTCATCACAATTCTTGCTTCTCAATTCAGTCACCTAGCATGTTTGATTCAACCTCCTAAACAATGCTAGAAAATACATTAATTCTTCATCTCCATTGATAGTGTTTTTTAATAAACTAGATCAGTTTTAGATTTACAAAAAGATTGCGAAGACAATACAGTTTCCATGTACCCCTCCCAGTTTCCCCATTATTATGTCATACTAGTATGATAATTGTTACAATTAACAAACCAACATTAATACTTTATTATTAACTGAAGTCCATACTTTCTAAAGATTTCTTTAGTTTTTGCCTAATGTCTCTTTTCTATTCCAGGATACCACATAACATTCAGTTGTGAGGTCTCCTCCTCAGGCTTCTCTTGGCTCTAACAGTTTCTCAGACTTCCCTTGTTTTTGATGACCTTGACAGATTTGAGGAATCCTGGTCAGGTATTTTGTAGAATGTCCCTGAAATAGGATTTGTTTCATATTTTTCTCAAGATTATACTGGGGTTATAGGTCTTTGGGAGGAAGACTACTGAGGTCAGTGCCATTTTTATCACATCATATTAAGGGTACAAACTACCAACAAAACATCACTAAATGATGATGAATTTGATCATCTGGCTGAGGTACTGCTTGTCAGTTTTCTCCACTGTAAAGTTACTTAGTTCCTCCTTCACTGACAGTGTTTTCAGGCCATCATTATGGTTTGTCGAAATTACTAGAATAGACTAAAAATTGTTTTCTCCGCTGCCAGTTTCATAACTCAGTCCTTTCTGCACACTATTACCAGAAAGGTCAATTTAAAATGTTGATTTGGAACACGCCACTCCCAGAGGTACACTGCATCAGTGATCACCCATTACCTTCAGACTAAATTTCAAAGGCTTACAAAGAGTAATCAAAGCTCTTTGGAGAAATGGCTTATTCCTGAGCAGGAGCAGGAAAGATATAAGATGAGCCTAGAACATTTTATTGACCTAAAGAAAGAAAATTCTCAAGGAATCATGGAAACATGTCTAAAGGATATAGCAGCCAGCTTGAAGGGATTCCCACTGGACAGGGACAATTTGAATAAAATAAGAATCCATGAATTCACACTGATATAAATAAATGAATAAAGAAATAAATGAGGGAGAAGGAAAAGTTCTTCCTTAAAGTAGAACACCAACTAATAAAGAAGGAATGAGGGAATGAGAAAATAATAAAATGTAAAATCGATGAGGGAAAGTTTGCTAAAGGAAGGGAGTATTACATAATCTCAACATACCTTGCCACAAATTTCTTATTACAAAAGAGAAAATAACTTTATAGTAATGATACCTGGCAGACATCACCTTAATCAAGTGATCAAAGCTATTGTCAATTTTGATAGAAACCAACATTGTGTATCTATCACATCATGAACTGAGATGATACATCATTGGTATACCTGCCAAAAATGAACAACCTGAAACTAATCACAAAGAAATCTCAGACAAAATCAGACTTTGGGATTGTCTACAAAATAACTGGCCTGTACACTTTTCAAATATATCAAGGTCAAGAAAAACAAAGAAAGGCTTTGACTTCCTCAGAACTGTTTCAAATTAAAGGAGATCAAACTGATATGACAACTAAATCCAATACACAATCCTGGAGTGGACCCTGGACTAGGCAGTGAGGGATGGGAGTGGGGAGGTATCTATAAATGATATTTATTTGGAAAAAAAATGATAAAAATTTGAACATGCTCTGTGGATTAGGTGACAGTATTATATCTATAATTTCCTTATTTTTATTAACTACTGGGCTTACATTTTTTAAAAAGTTCTTGTTCTTAAGAAGTATATATTAGACCATTTAAGAATAAAGGGCATAATAACTCAGCTTACTCTTAAATGGATCCCTCCAAAAGTGGGTATGGATTTTACTTATGTATATACACACATACACACACACATTATTATTCATATGTATGGAGGAGAGGGGATAAAATATAAAGTAAATGGGGCAAAATGTAAAAAGGTGAACCTGGGCAAAGAGTACATGGGAGCTCCTAGTATTAAATTTGTGAGTTTTTAATAAGTTTAAAAGTATACCAAAATTAAAATCAAGGGTTAAGACTCATCTCTTGCAACTTTCATGTCTTAAAGGAACTGCTGAGCCTCTGTACATCACCCCTTTGTCTAAAATGCCCTCCCACTTTCTCTTCACGTAACCAACCCCTACTTACTATTCTAGACAGAAAAAAGACTGAAACTTTTAAAATGAGATCATGTCACTCTTCTCAAAATTCTCTAAGTTTCCCTTCAAACTTAAAGTCTGGCCCATGAGGAGACCAATAATGTCCAATGGGACTTTAAACACCAATGAGTCTGTGTTATATATGTGCTGTTCAATACAGCAGCTACTAGCCACATGAGTAACTAATGAGCACTTGAAATCTGGCTAATACAACTGATGAAATGAATCCCTAATCAAATTTAATGTGAATACCCACAGGTGGGTAGTGGCTACCATAGTAAACAGCATTGCTTTAAATATTCCTAGCTCTCTACCACATTTCTGATTTCATTACCCATCACACTCTTTGCCTCTGCTATTCCAGTCATGCTGGCTCTCTTGCTGTTCATTAAACATATCAATCTCATTCTTGCCTCAGTCTTTACACTTAACTGTTCTCTCATCATAGAATACACTTCTCCCAGATAATCACACGACTCCCTCTCTCACTTCCCTCAGGTGTCTGCTCAAATGGTACCTTATCAGACTATGTGCCTTCTCTCTGAGTGCCCTATCTACAACAGTGGTCCCAAAACAGGCAAGATAGTATGCCCAGGGTCCTAAGGCAGGAGCCGAGAGCAAACCCCTCCACCTGGAAGCAGGCAAGAGAGCACACCCGGGGGCCTAAGATAGGAGCAGAGGGCAGCCCCCTCTGCCCGGAAGCAGGCAAGAGAGCATGCCCAGGATCCTAAGGTAGGAGCTGAGGGCAGCCTCGCCCACCCAGAAAAAGGCAACGGAGCATGCCAAAAACACCACTTCTGTGCAGGTGGCCTGCTGCAGCCACAGCAGCCATAAAAGTGGCATGATGCCGGGCCAGCCTGTGGCTCACTCGGGAGAGTGCGGTGCTGATAACACCAAGGCCACGGGTTCGGATCCCATATAGGGATGGCCGGTTTGCTCACTGGGTGAGCGTGGTGCTGACAACACCAAGTCAAGGGTTAAGATCCCCTTACCGGTCATCTTTAAAAAAAAAAAAGTGGCATGATGCCACAGCAGTAGCCTCAGCCACCATGCAGGCTGTCCACCAGACATTTAATTGCACTGAAAGGAAAGTCACAAGTGGAGACCAGAAAAAGAAGAGGACACCTCTCTCCTCAAAGCCCACTCTCAAGTTAACAGAAGAAGCAACTTCTCTACCAGATGACCAGACATAAACATAAAGACATTAGAAATACAAAAACCCAAGACAATATGACAACAACAAAAGAATACAGTAATGCTCAAATACCAGACCCTACAGAGCAGGAAACCCTTGAAAAGACTGAAAAGAAATTCCAAGCAACAATCTTAAGGAAGCTCACTGAGATACAGGAAGACTCACCTAGACAACATGATGACATGAGAAAAAAAATCCAGGTTACGAAGAAGGAAATTTCCAAAGAGATTAATACCTTAAAAAAGAATGTAGCAGAACTCATGGAACTAAAAGATTCACTCAATGAAATAAAAAACACAACCAATAGCTTAAGCAGCAGGCTACAACAAGCAGACGAAAGAATTTCTGATCTTGCAAACAATCTTTTCAAAATAACCCAGGTGTACAATAAAAAGGAAAAAAGAATTTAAATGAAGAAAATGTGAAAGAGCTAACAGACCACAGTAAATGCACAAACATTCAAATCATGGGTGTTCCAGGTAGAGAGGAGAAAGGAAAAAGCATGGAAAACCTATTCAATGAAATAACAACAGAAAACTTCCTAGGTATAGGGAGAGACATGGACCTTCAGATCCAGGAGGCTCAAAGATCCCCAGAGTCAATCCAAAAAGATCTTCTCCAAGATACATTATAGTCAAACTGACAAAGCTCAAAGACAAAGAGAGAATCTTAAAAGAAGCAAGAGAAAAGCATCAAGTCACCTATAAGGCAGCCCCTATCAGACTAGCAGCAGACTTCTCAACAGAAACTCTACAGCCAGAAGAAAATGGGATGATATATTCAAAATACTGAAAGAAAAAAACTGCCGGCCCATAGTATTATATCCAGAAAGACTATCCTCCAGAAATGAGGGAAAAATAATGTATTTTCCAGACAAACAAAGATTGTGGGAATTCACCACCATACGACCAGCCCTACAAGAAATCCTCAAGGAAGGCCTGCATCTGGAATCTGAAAAACGATAATCACTACCACAAATACACAAGAAAGAACAAAACCCATTGGTAGAACAAAAATACAAACGAGAAAGTGAAAGAAACTAAATCTTACCACCACAAAAATCCATAATGACAAGATAATAATACCACTGCTTTATTTCTGATTTTAGTAATTTCAGTCTTCTCTTTATCTTGGTCAGTCTTGATAAAGGTTTGCAAAATTCGTTGATCTTTTTAAAGAATCAACTTTCGGTTCTGTTGATTTTTTTCTATTGTTTTTTAATTCCTATTGCATATATTCCTGTTGTAATCTTTGTTATTTCCTACTTATATTTGCTTTTGGTTTAGTTTGCTCTTCTTTTTCTATTTTCTTAAGGTAGAAGTTTACATTACTGATTTGAGATTTTTCTTATTCTTAATATAGGTGTTTACAAGTATAAATTTTCTTCTAAGCACTGCATGAACCCTGCATCCTATAAATTTTGATACGTTGCAGCTTGATTTTTATATCAAAGTACTCTGTAATTTCTTTTTACTCACTGTCTATTTAAGAGAGTGTTCTTTAATTTCCACACATTTGTGAATTTTCTAAGTTTCCTTCTGTTATTGTAGTCAAAGAACATATTTTCTATCATCTTAGTCTTTTTAAATGTATTAAGATTTCTTTTGTGGCCAAAAATAAAGGAAGGAATAAATAAATAAATAAAATTTAAAAATAAATAAAAGAGTGGTCCCATCCTCTATGTCCTTCATCCTGCTTTGTTTCCTTCATAGCACTTTCACTAATGGACATTATACTGTATATTTGTTCCGAGTCAGTCTTCTGCATTTCTGTAAGTTACACATCACAGGGATTTTCTGTTGCAGGTATTGTTTAAATCCTAGCAATTAGAAACAAAGGTCTTCAAAACTGTACCCAGGTGTTATCTCCTTCAGAAAACCCAAAATTTCTTCTTCTGCCATCCTCCTACCCCACACCATGTCAGTGATCTTCATATTTTTCTGCTCATGTCCCTGCTAAAAAAATATTCCCTCATCTACAATTTAAAGACTTTAAAAAATTTTTTTTCACCTAAAGTGTATATAGTTTCAAAGGATATAATTTAGATGTGTTTTAAAATCTTTCCACTGAGGGGCCGGCCTGGTGGCGCACTGCTATAGTGCGCCACTTGGGAGCGTGGTGGAG
>NW_007730662.1:179012-181657 GCF_000696425.1 Galeopterus variegatus
CACTGAGGGTTGCGATCCGTTGCCGGACACGGAAAAAGACAAAAAGGAAAAAAAAAAAATCTTTCCACTGAAACTTTAAATGAAATTTATCTCATTTAATTCATGGAAAACGTCTATTCTATGACTTAACTGGCAAAGGCAATTATTGTTATTAAATCAATGAGTCAAATAATATTTACTTTATGTCATTAAAATCTGCCTTTGTTTTTCAACTCAAATAAACATGTTAATACTTGCCCCATGACTACTAGTCTACTTTTGAATTCCATTTGTAAGAGAGAAAAGGCAGCCTTGCCAAGTATTTGTCAGCTAGATCAAATAAGAAGTTGCTGCATTCAATTTTTCTTGCTTTGCTCTCTCAGGGGACACTCTCTTGGGAGCAAGGCATTCTGAAATCATACCTTTTGTTTGGTGTCCCGGATATATTTATGACCCACAGTAGTGTCCCATCATAAGATATGGAGTGGGTGACAGGTTTGCCTTCCTTTTATAATGTGGAGAAGGCAGATTACGAAAGGGATGTTGAAAAGGAGAACCAACAGACCTATACCATAGGAATGTTATTAGATAAATTTTAGGAAAGAATATAGATGGAAATTAAAAATCTAGTTACCAGGACTTCTGGTCAAGATGGCAGAATCAAGAGTCCCCAGCATCACTCTCTCCCACAAATCAACTGATTTACAACTATAAAAAAGTAACGACAGCCAAGCTGGGGCTGCTAGAGCTCAGGGGAAGAGGAGGAGAGACCCACAGAGTGCATGAAGGCAGGAGAAGCCATAATGAGAGAAAGAAAAAACCACTCTGATCATTTTGAGCCCTAGCCATGTCCAGGCTGGAGCTGCTGAACACACAGAGCAGGAGCTGGCAAAAGCCATAGCTGTGCCCTTTGGATGAAGTTGCTTGGAGGCAGCAGGGGACAAGAGGGTCCTGGTGGCCCCCAGGCCAGCAAAACCACTAATAGGGTTCCCGTGGACCCATGCAGGAGTGAGGAGCCACAAGAACTGAAAAAAAGGAGCCGCTCAGAGGCTGGTGAGTCATTGCAAGGGACCAGCGCATGGCACGTCCCATGGGAATTGTCTTCAAGACAAGTGGTAGGGGAGACAGGCCCACAAGGAGAACACTGGGGCACAGCAAGGAAAGCTGATGTGCACCCAGTCAGCATAGGACCACTCAGAGGAGACTGGTCAGGAATATACAATTACATGGGGAGCAGTTTGATGAAAAGACTCAGGCCAGACCAGAATTCCTACACAACGCTGGTGCACCAGATTTCAATTAACCCATAAGTACCTATAAACTCAGCCATTAAAACCTGAGCTGCACAAAAAGCCTTCCCTAGGGAATCAGCAGCAGAGCAGGAATTTAGCTCAACCATAGAGCTCAAGTACTGGTCCCCACAGGAAGTTCCCCCATTTTAGAAGTAAGCTAACAACAACAAATTAGTTTCAGTGCAGAGTTTAAGTGGTGGTAACAGCAAATAATCCAACACAACTGAAAGAAAAAACAAAGTACCTGCACCCAGAGACGAAGTCTGATACTAACCAGTAAAGGTCTCATTTCACCAAAGAATACCTATAACACCTAGTAGGGCCAGAAGTCCCCTGGACTACCAAGCCAGAAAGGGTGGAGAGCCCGGGTCCTCAGCAATGCCCCCAACACCCGCAACCAGTCTCAAGGGTGGGGACCTCAGCCATGCCCCCCCCCCGCCCACACAGCCAGCCCAGTGACGACCACTGAGCTGCCACAGGAAGCACCCTGGGCTCTCCCTAACCAGGGTGTGGGGGGCCGAGCGCTTTGGCCATTCCTCCCTGACACATGCAACCAGCCCAAGCAACAACCACTGAACCACAGCAAGGAGGTCCCCAGGTTCCCAAGCTGGGGTGATGGGGGTCGAGGGCTTTGCCACAGCCCCCTGACATCTACACCCAGCCTGGCAATGACCAAGCCACTACTGGAAGCCCCCTGGTCTCCCCTGTAGGAATGAGGGGCTGCCACAGGCCTCAATCCTGCCTCTTGTCCTCCTCCCTTCTTCCTTCACATTTCCTTCCCCTTTCCCCTCTCCCCCTCCCTCCCAACTACTCCACAACAACTTACACGGAATGTAAAAAAACTATATTAATAAAAAAATAATTAAAGATCCTATAATTACTTTTTTAAAAAAAATCTAGTTACCATGCTCTGAACATCTTCCTGACTCCCAGCAGACTATATATGCTAATTTAAAGACATATGGGTTAGGCATCTCTTACATGTTATATCAATAGCCAGTTAGATTGGTATCCACAAGACTGTAACTGTAATAAGCTATTTATTTTTCTCTTCTGCCACCCTCCAACCCACAGGAAGCTTGAACATTTTTCAGAGACAGGTCCAAGACTTAGTTTGTTAAATGTTCCAAAAGTGGTTCCTTAGAGAAATGGATAAGGCTCATCTTTTAATACTAACAGAGAATTACTATCCAGTATATACATAAACTACTAATCACTAAGAAGTAGTCAATACAATAAAAAGTAGACACTGCAATAGAAAAGGGAGGCAAAAAACAAGAAAAACATGAGGCCAATAAACATATGAAAAGATGCTTTTTTTTTTTTTCCTTTTTGTCTTTTTTCATGTCCGGCAACGGACCACAACCCTCAGTG
>NW_007730662.1:182776-185680 GCF_000696425.1 Galeopterus variegatus
AGATAGTTTTATTTTTATCAAATATTATATGATAAAAGTTAAAAAAAAAATAAAGAAGAGGTGATCACCCATATCCAACAGGGCATGGTAGTACTAAGAGACGTCCTAATAAGGGATCTCCTCGTGCGTCTGAGTCAACAGGCTTCAAAAGGAGTTATGGTGTTGGCTGGGGTGATTGACCCAGACTACCAAGAGGAAATTGGACTACTATTTCACAGTGGAGGTAAGGAAGATTATAACTGGAATACAGAAGAACCCTTAGGATGTCTCTTAGTACTACCATGCCCTGTGATTAATTAAGGTAAATGGAAAATTACAACCAAATCCAGGCAAGACTACAAATGGCCCAGGCTCTTCACGGATGAAGGTCTGGGTCACTCCACCAGGAAAAGAACCACAACTAGCTGAAGTGCTCGCGTAAGGCAAAGGCAATACAGAATGAGTAGAAGAAGAAGTTAGCTATAAATACCAGATTCAACTGCGTGACCAGTTACAGAAATGAGGATTGTAATTGTTCTCTGTATTGTTAAGAATATGTCTCTATGTATATATACTGTACACATATTAAGCAATTATCTTTATTTTTGTTCCTCTTATTCTTTACCATGTACCATGAGATTTACTGACTTTATACTAGCATTTAAATATTGTTAACCTTACCTCATAGTATTTGCATTTAAGTTATGGGATATTGGGAGAAGGGTAAATATCATCTAAGGTCTTTACCTCCTCTTCTGGGAAAGGGATTAATGCATTTTTGGTTGTACGCAGGATAGTTGTATCACGTTAGGTGAAACTATTATGTTATTGTACCATCTGAAGATTAAGTATGACTTAAGGAGATCATATAGACACCAAGGTGACAAGGGGAATTCTAGGTGTCAACTTGACAGTATGGACACCAAGTTGACAAGGGGTGAACCTGTGAAGAGTTATTTTAGGTGTCAACTTGATTAGAGACATGGAGGTGGAGAAACCTGATAAAGCTATCTTTTTAGTTGTGTCCATGAAGGTGTTTACAGCATAGCTTAGTATGAGAGCCTGAGTGGACTAGGTGGGAAAGATCCAACCTCAATGTGGGCAGGAACCCCATCCAGTTCTCTGGGGACCCAGAAGAACAAAAAACAGAGAAAAAAGGTGAACCTCTCTTTCTATGCACTGGAGCTGAGATACACTCTTCTCTCCTGTCTGTGGACACCATTGGCTTCCTTGGTTTTGAAGCCTTTGGACTTGGACTGAACCACGTTATAGGCATCCAGTTGCAGACGGCCTATCGTGGGACTTTTCTTCATAATTTATTAGCTAATTCCCCTAATAAATCCCCTCTCATATATTTATAACATATCCTATTGATTCTGTCTCTCTGGAGAACCCTGATTAACACAGGAATAAAACCCATCTATTAGATTTGCAACTGGGAAACAATTACTTCTTAACATCTCAACTGCTACCCATTCTAATGCAAGTTCTCATTATTCTCTTGTTTGGACTATCTCAATAGCTTAACTTCTCTCCCTGAATCCACCCTGGCCCTATCTCCTCCACTGTCTACTCTTGAAACAGCAGCCAATGTGGTTTTGTTAAAACATAAGTACTTCCTCTACATTTAATCAAAAAATAAAAGCCAAAATCTATCCCAAAGGCCACAAGACTCCTGTTTCTTCTCCAACCCATTTCCTACCTCTTTCCTCCTGGCCCACTGTACTCCAGGCACCCTGGCCACAGTGACGCTTGTCAAATATACCAAGTACACTTCTGCCTCTAGGCCTTTACACTGCTTGCCCTCTACACATCTGGAAAGCTCTTCATAACTTGCCTCTTACTTCAGGAGATCCCCTCTTAAATGCCTCCTTTTAAGAAAGGCCTTTGCATACCACTCTATTCAGAAAAGAATATCACCCACCTGTCACTCTCTAGTCTCTTTATGGGTAAAGAGACTGTTCTTTTTCATAGTACTTATCACAACCTGACATGTAATTTTGTTTAATTTCTGCCTCACCACACAGGCACCAAATAAGCTTCATGAGAAAGCATAAATCCAATATTTTACTTCAGGCACTTAGAACAGTATCAGCACATACTATATAACTCAAGAAATATTTCTTGAATAAATGAATAAAAAGGAAGATTTCCAAAGAAGTAGTTTTAGTGGAACAGTAAGAGCAGACACCAGATTACAAAGGGTTAAGAAATGGTTAAGAAATTGTATGAAGTCATATTTATTTTCTAATTCTATCCACTGAAAGATCCTAAAAGCTTGCTGATAACAACAAGGTTTAGGGGTTTGCATTCCCTTACCAGCCAACACCCCCCAACACACACACAAAATTCTAAAAGCTATGATATCCTACATAATAATGAAGACACCTTACATCCAGATTTTATTCTCTAAATACTACTCCTCACTAAAAGAAACCAAGTCTGCGGCAGAAAATATACATATTGAAGCTGAAACATTGTTTGTACCTGAAAACAAGGGAATGTTCAGAGACTAGTCAAGTCATGTAAAAAGGACACAGAAGCCATCTTAAAAGGGCTCCTACTGGCTAAAATTAAGACTATTTGAGCAACAAAAATAATGACTACATTAGATTAAAGCATACTGAATATAAGCCCATAAGTCCTTAACAATGCCCACCACTAAAAAGAAAGAATAATTTAAAAGAACATCATTTCCATTAACTCCTTTCTCTGGGAATTGTTAATTAAAGGGAAATAACGAAGCATTTACATGTGTTTCCAGTAGGGCAAAATTAGCTCCAGTTAATGAAGCCAACAAATAAATGCAATAAGAATGGCAGATTAAGAAAATCATGGTTTTGTTAACCTAAATGAAATTATTTAAAAATGAAAAGTATCACCAATGAAACTTTCGAGCAGAGTGGGCCAAGAGGTAGAAGATCA
>NW_007730663.1:0-483 GCF_000696425.1 Galeopterus variegatus
CCCCCAGTGGATCTTACATGACCAATACGGACAGCCGCCATAGGTGTCAGGCCACCAGCGGCAGTAGTCACAGGTCTGATCAAAGAGGAAGCAAAGGTAAGGGCGGTTGGCTTGTTTAACTAACTTGGAATTGGAAAGAGTGATAGCGACAGCCTCGGAGCAACCTTTGATGGAGCAGTCCGCAGTAGCGGCCAAATGGGTGACTGGTGTTTTTTTTGTGTGTGTGTATGACTCTCTCACCTTAAATCTCCATACATAAGATGGAGAAGAAGAGGAACTTTGAGGAAGTATAAAGAGAAAGAGGAAGAGGATGTTAAAAGTGTTAAGAATACTAAAAGGGAGCATCCTTGTGATCGAGGGGAGGAAGAGCAGGAATGCGGGAAAATCGCAATTTCAGGGGATTAGATGGGTCCGGAGTACAAGAATAAGAGGGAGAAGGAGTAGATGGAGGGGAGCCTCGGGACTCTTCTGAGATATCCTGGA
>NW_007730663.1:1414-32463 GCF_000696425.1 Galeopterus variegatus
GAGGTAAGAGGGGACGCCCGTACATTATTTCAAAAGGAGACAACAGAGAGGGGTTTTTTGGAAGAGCCTTTATCCTGAGTAAGGCCAACGGGAGTAGCTGAACCCAGTCCAGGTGTAGTTCTAAGGATAATTTTGTTAAAATATTTTTCAGAGTTCTTTTGGATCTCTCTACCTTTCTGGAAGCCTGGGGACGATAGGGACAGTGTAAGTGCCACTGAACAGAGAGAGCTTGGGAAACTTTCTGGGTAATCTGAAAGATAAACTCAGGACCATTGTCTGACTGTAATGAAGTGGGCATTCCAAACCTAGGGACAATCTGAGAGAGAAGGATGGACGCCACTGTAATAGCCCTTGTATTAGATGTGGGGAAGGCCTCTACCATCCAGAGAAGGTATCTATGAACACTAGGAGATATCTGGTGCGTCGTACAGGCGGCATGTTAGTGACATCCACCTGCCAATCAGCTGCAGGTGTGTGACCTCTGGCCTGGTGGGCGGGGAAAGGTTTAGGTTTTAAAGGAGAGTTGGGGTTAGTGCGCTGGCAGACTTTACAAGTAAGAGAAATTAAGGGCTTTATCTAAAGGGGTGAGCATAAAGAAAGTTGGTAAAAAGATTGTTAAAGTTTGGGGGCTAGTGTGGAAGAGAGCATGTAGAAGCTGGAACAGGGCCGTATTGTCCGCGGGGGGGGTATGTCAGTGAGGGCGGCTAAAAGGTGAGCAGGTTTATGTTCGGGATTCATGGCCGCTGTTCGTGCAGCTGCGTTGGCCCTGGAATTGCCCTGCATGATAGGGGAGTTGTCTTTCTGATGAGACTTGCAGTGAACTACCCCTAGCCTGACGGGCAGATGAGAGGCCTCTATAAGTTTGGTGATAAGGGATGAGTTAGTGACTGAGTTTCCTTTTGTGCTGAGTAGGCCCCGTTCCCTCCACACAGCAGCATGGGACAACAGGATGTGGAAAACACATTTGGAGTCAGTGTAAAGCGTGAGGGATTTACCGTGGGCTAAAATACAGGCTCTTGTAACTGCTATAAGCTCAGCCTGTTGGTTGGTAGTGCCTGGGGGTAGGGGTTTGGCTTCTATGATGTCGGTGAGAGAGGTTCCGGCATATCCTGCATAACGGGCAGAGTCCTGTCTGAAAGAACTACCGTCCATAAACCAAATGTAATCGGGATGAGAGAGAGGTCCTTCTGAAATAGAGGAGTGACAGGGCAGGAAGTTTTCTAGGGCCTCCAGTCCATCATGGGAAGGGGTGCCTATACCTTAAGGACAAGGTACGGGAAGTAAAGTGGCAGGATTTAAGGGGGGGGGGCATGGAAGAAAGGTGATGTCAGGGTTTTCGAGGAAGGAGGTGAGAAGGGACAAAACCCTGGATGGAGGGAGGGATTGAAGTCCCTTGTATGTCAGGAGATCCTTTAAGTGGTGGGGGAAAGGATAGTTAATGGGGCCCAAAAGTTAATTTGTATGCCTCCTTTTGAAAGAGCTGTCCGGTGGCTAGGCCCCTTATGCAGGGTGCCCATCCATGGACGGTGGGATCTAACTGCTTAGAAAGGTATGCTATGGGAGCAAAGGTGGATCCATAATTTTGTCCCAACACCCCGAGTGCCTGTCTGCCCTTCTCATGGACATACAAGAAGAAAGGTTTAGAGAGATCAGGGAGATGGAGTGCCGGCGCCTGTACAAGGGTCTGTCGCAATTTTAAAAAGGGATGGCAGGGGGAGGAGAGTAGGGGTTCATCAGGGGGACCCTTAGTTAGGTTATACGGAGGTCTGGCCAGAAGGGAATAATTTGAGACCCAGGCTCTGAAGTATCCAGCTAATCCCAAAAATGACAATATTTCAGCCTTTGTTTGGGGGATGGGAAGGTCCATGAGAAGTTGTTTTCTGTTAAGCATAATTGACTTTTTTCCTGGGGAAAGGAGAAAGCCGAGGTAGGTTACTGTTGACTGGGAAATTTGGGCTTTATGTGGGGAGACCCGACATCCTTTATTAGCTAAGTGATTTAATAGGTGAGCGGTATCTGTTTGAGATTGCTCCCACGAGGGGCTGCACAAGAGAAGGTCATCTACATACTGAAGAAGCGTGGAATCGGGGTGGTTGGCATAAAAATCAGTGAGATCCTGGGCTAAAACCTGGCCAAAGATGTGAGGACTGTCCCGAAATCCCTGTGGGAGAACAGTCCAGGTAAGTTGTCAGGAGTGTCGGGAGTGAGGATCAGTCCAAGTGAAAGCAAAAATATCTTGGGAGCTTGGCGCTAGAGGTAAACTTAGTGGGGTCCTTAAGCCTAATGTGTACTGGAGAACACTTTGCAGTGGAGGGGCTTGACATGTCCCAGACAACTGTGTTGACAGGCTCAGTTAATGTTGGAAAAGGAGGCCGTGAGTCCGAGTCGTTGGCCAGGAGTGCTATAAAAGACTGGTAGGCGAGGCATGGGAGGTGATGCTCATCGTAACCCTGAGAAGGGAGAGAATATCTCTTCCCAGTAGAGGGATGGAACATCGGGACATGACAAGGAAGGAGTGTGAGAAGGGTGTGGAAACATCTTGCATTGTGCATGTTAATAGGGGGGTTTTACGAGGGAAAATCTGTTTACCTCCTATCCTGACAGTAGGAGAGGTAGAAGGTGTAGTTGGGCCCCAGAACTCCCTCAGGACTGAAAAAGTGACTCCGGTGTCTAAGAGGAAGGAAATGGGGCACCCATCCACCACAAGCCACACCCTGGGTTCCTGTGTCATGATGGTCATGGTTGGGAACAGAGACCCAAGCCCCATCAATCTTCTCCTGCTAGTCCGAGCAGGTTGGGCATAGATTGTGGGGTGATTGGCCCCTCTCCCCTTCGGGTGGCAGGGCAGTCAGATCCCCAATGGCCACTTTTGTGGCATTTGGGACAGGGAGTGGTTGGAGGCCGAGGAGAGGGGCAGGCTTTTGCCCAATGTCCCTCTTTTCCACATTTAAAGCAGGTTCCAGGGGGTGGCTTATGGGTTTGTGGGCACCTGGGTTGCGGCTCTCCTTGGATTATTTGTGCAAGCATCTGAAAATTTGCCTGATCAACTCTCTTCTTATGGTGTTCCTTTTCCTCCTCTCTATTATGAGAAACCTTAAAAGCCACCGTAAGAATTTCAGTCTGAGGAGTAGCGGGCCCCTGCTCTAGCTTTTTTAATTTAGCCCTAATGTTGGGGTAGCTCTGGGCTAGGAAATAGGTCATTAAAACATGACAACCATCTGGGGTTTCTGGGTCTAGATTGGTATATTGTTGAAGGGCCTTGGTTAACCTGTCTAAAAATTCAAAGGGGTTTCTTCCTTTTTCGGTATTACTTCCTGCACCTTTTGGAAATGTACAACTTTTCGAGCAGCCCGTTTGAGGCCAGCTACAAGGCAGGAAGCAAAAACATCATGGGAATTTATGCCAATAGGGGTGTTATAATCCCATTGGGGATCCTGTTCTGGAACTGCATTGGGACCTGTAGGGTGGTTAGGATTAGTCCTGTGTGTTTCGTCTGCATGGGCTCAGGCCAATTCCCATACACGCTTTCGCTCCTCAGGAAGGAGAGTGTTAGCTATCAACATGTATATGTCATGGTGTGTGAGACTGTAAGCCTGCAGGATCCACTGAAACTCCGTAACATAGGTGGTGGGGTCAGTGGTAAAGGAGCCCAGATTCTTCTCTAATTGTGTGAGATCAGAGATGGAAAAAGGTACATGAACTCTGATTACCCCTTCTGGGCCAGCCACCTCTCAAAGCAGTGCAATAGTGGGAGGGACCGGAGAGTGCCCCTGTGATCTAGTCCGTGGAGGACTGAAAGGTTTTGCGGGAGGAGGGGAAACGGGGGGCAGCTGTGAAATTGGAGTGGAAGGGGAAGCTGAAATGGAAGATGGCAGAGAGGAAACTGAGGCGGAGGGGGAAGTGGGAGCGGAGGGAGGCGGGCGGTATGTGGGTGGTTCGTCTGCAGGATCGAAAGTAGGAGGGTCAAGAAGGGGTGGAGACTTACAGGCCAGGAGGACTTGGGAAGGAGAGCATGAAGAACAAAGATGGGGATTTTGTCTGAGGAGGCAAAAGGCCTCGACATAGGGGATCTCTTTCCACTTTTTGAGGCGCTGGCAATAGTTAAAAAGATCGCAAAGGAGGTCTGGGTCTAGGGATCCCTCAAAAGGCCAATGGTTTTGGTTGTCCGGGGGTACTGGGGCCAATCTTGAGTGCAAAATCTGATCAAGAGCTTTGGCTTAATATCTGGTGTAAGGGAGAGTACAGTAAGATTTCTGAGTAAGCATTTGAGGGGCAAGGTTTCCGGAAGGGATGACGAGGCTCCCATTGTGAAGTGGACAGAGATGAGGAAATCAAGAGGAAGAGAAAAAGAGAAAACAAGGAAATGAATCCCCGGGCTGGAAGTGGGTCAGCAAAATCCAGGAGGCATCTCCCGAGGAGTTTGTGAGCCACGGAGGTTCTATAGGAACTGGATTAGGAGGAGAGTGAGGGTCATCACCCACACTTCAAGCTCCCAGGAGGCACAGTGCTGGAGGCCACGAGGAATCTAGTACTAGGATTTTTGTAACCTGTTTTAACGTCCAGAGAGAGAGAGAGAGAAGCAGAAAGGAGCCTCCACCCTGAACCCTCATGCTCAAAGGCTCCTGGAGCTGGTGTAAGGGAGTGGATAGCCGGAGGGTCCACCACGACTGTAAAGGTCTTAATGGGGTGTAACTTTACATCTCTTAGGGGTGTCGGAGCCTTGTTGGTTGATAACTGCTCCGCTGTAGCCCAGAAGAGGGTGGCAGCCCTATAAGGGAGACTTACCCAAGGGTGGAAGCAGTGGTGAGTGCGAAGAGCCAGCACCTGAAAAGGTGGATGAGGGTGAGCCGCCTTGGTTGAGATGGAGATGGGGCCCACAGTGGACAATCCCACCTCCTGGGTTTCAGCACCAATGAAAGGATGAGACACAAACGCAAGGCAGCTCGCTGGAGAAGTTCCGATTTTATTTAGCTAGTACATCTGTTTTATAGGGTTAGAAGAGAGTTGATAGGTTTACAGGTGACACGGGGCATTTGGGGATTGGATGGATTATGTTGCTAAGGGGCCAGGAGCAGGGAGCCTGTGCTGATTGGCGCACGCTTCGCACCAGTGGGAAGGTATTGTGGCGCCGGTGGGAAGGAAAAGGTGGAAGAGAAGGGTAGGCAGCGCCATGATGGGGTGTGGCCAAAAAGGGTTCTCATACGACCTAATAAGATGCTAATGAACTAGAGTGACAAGTCACCCCCCACCCCACCCCCAGTTTGCTCAGGACTGAGGGGGTGTCCAGAATGAAGGACTTTCAGTTTTAAAACCAAGAAAGTCCTTGGCAAACTGGGCCAAGTTGATCACCCTCCAATGAGCTCTGAAGAAATGTGGGACAGTCCAGAGTGGAAACGGCCTCCCTGAGATGCCAAGGTCAGCATGTGCACTGCCAGGTGGGGTCCCCATGCAGTCTCCCATGGCCCTTTGCCAAGGTGGATATAAGCTCCTCCCCTTCACTTCTGCTGCAAATACATCCACCCCTTCCTCTCGCATGGCCTCTTGGGGAAGGGCCGAGGAAGACAGGTAGAGACAGCCTCGAGCTCTGCGGCTCATTAGGCCAGTGCCCGGATTCTCTTGGGCCATGGGCCTCATACTGGGCAAAGGTTTTTCAGGGGTGGATATGCTTTGATTTTGGGGAGTGGGGGTGGCACATTACTGAGGTCTCTAGAGGATCAGAAGGATGCCAGGGAGATCCAGCTCTCCTGCTCCTTCTTTATAAATAGGTTCAAAATCAGCCCCCCTGCCCCACGTCCTCTTTCCTCCCTTTCCCTGGTGTGTTACTCCTTCTTATATCCTTCCATGTGCCGAGGAAGCACTCACAGAGTCTCCCCCTCTATAAAGGGCTGCTCTAGGAGCTGTGGAGGGGACAGAAGACATAGAAGACGTTGCCTGGCCTTACAGGCTACTAAGGGCCAAAAGATATAATCCCATGAGACAACCTTTGCTTGTCTTGTGGTATGGATTAAAGTGCTACAGGGAGGGAGAGAGAATTCCTAGTAGTAGAGAAGAGGGAGGGCTTCATAGAGGAGGCCTTTATACTGGCCTTGAGGAACAGGGAGAGATCAAAGGAACTTCCTCTGAGGAGGAACGTGAGTAGAGACCCTGCCAAGGCTTTGAGATGGTAAAGGAGAAGGTGTGTTGGTGCAATCTACCCCTCACATACATGTCCTCCCTTCTCTTCTCTCCTTTCCCGGCATTCGGATTGGAGACAGTGTATCCCAGCCTCAGATCTCCCCTCCCCTTCATACTCCTGTGTCCGCCACCTGCCTTTGGAGGGGAGTGCTACAGAGAAGAAAACTTCTAGGTGTAGGTTATTCGAGCAGCATTTTGTATGAAAGCCGCACATTGCTCCCTTTGCCCTTTCTCCCTGGGCAATCTAAAATGCTGCAAGGAGACCACGGAGGCCACCACCAGGCCCCCTCCCTCAGGGCGATCTCCCAGCTGTGAATCACAGCCACCACTCAGGCTGTGCAGGCTGGGGGCTAGGGAAGGATGAGGAGAAGCCAGCCTGAGATCGCGTTTACTGTGGGTTAACTGCAGAGAGAGGTGAGAACAGCACTCATAATAATCACTTACCTGCCCTGGAACAGCACCATGTGTAGTAGGTGCTCAGAGAGTATATGTCAAGTGAATAAACAACGGGCTGTTGAGAAAGCACAAGGGAGCTGGAAAACCTGTGAGCCAAACGAGGGAGTGTGAAGCCTTGAGCAGGGCACTGCCCCTGCCCCTCTCTGGGCCTGTTTTCTCATCTAGACTGTGAGAGAGTTCAGCTAGATCAGGGGTCGGCACAATATCGCCCATGGACCAGATCTAGTCCCCTTCCTGTTTTTTTTTTGTTTGTTTGGGTTTTTTTGGTTTTTTATTTTTTTACAGACTTTGAGCTAAGAATGTATTTTACAGATAACATCAATTAATATCAGCTAATGATAGGGAACAATAACTGTCAACCCTAATTAAGCAAAATATTATCCCTGCAAAAAAAATTTCATTCTTTATTCCATTTATAGACCTGCATTACAAAAAACTATAGTCAGTTATTATATTTTGAATTTAGTCAAAAACCACTTTGTGGCATATACCTACATAGTACCTTAAGTTTTGCTTCTTGGCCTGCAGAACCTAAAGTATTTACTCTCTGGCCTGTTACAGGAAAGTTTACTGACCCACGGACTAGGTTGTCTCTGAGGCTCTTTGAGCTCTGGTGCTTCCCTGTGGGGGTGTGGGTACAGGGGAAGGGAGGAAGTTCCTGGATCCTTGTTTCTCTCTCCCTCCCACAGGCTTCCACAAGGTCATGGAGGGCATCCACAAGGCCATCGAGCTGGGCTACAGCCCTGTGAAGGTGAGGACATGCCATGCCACTGCTGCCGACTCCTCCTCCACACTGGCTTGGCCTTCCCCCCAGCCGCTGGCCCGCTGGACAGCTGCAGCTGCTGCATCCCCAGCCAAGGCCTGCTGCAGTGTACCTCCTTGCATTTCTTTCCCTGCTACATCCAGCCCTACCCCCCTCCCCAAGACAGAAGGGAGAAAATCAGCGATCCCATGGAATCTCCCAACTTAAGGAGACCTGGGTGGGGAGAAGCAAGGAATGGGTCCCTCATTGGAGGGTCTTTGGTAGTTGTAAGACCCCCAAAGAATTCAGGGGGCGGCCTTCATGGTCCCATTATCTCCTGGCCAGGTGAACTGTGTGGTGATGCGAGGCCTGAACGAGGACGAACTCCTGGACTTTGTGGCCTTGACTGAGGGGCTGCCCCTGGATGTGCGCTTCATAGAGTACATGCCCTTTGATGGTCAGTGACAGGACGCGGAGTAGGGTGGGAGAGGATAGGAGGCTGGGCCTGTGGGTTGAGTGGGTGGGCAAGGCCTGGTGATGCTGCAGGTACTGTTGACCCCAGGGATGTTGGGAGGGGCCTGGGCAGGTGCTGGGCCCGGGGTCTTAATAGGGCACTGGGCTTCTCAGGGTTGGGTATGGAAGATTTCAGCTACCTGTTTTAGGCAGGGCCCCTGTCCTCCAGTCTAAGAGTCTGGAGAACTGATAAATGCTGTGGGGGAGGATGAACTTGAAGATGCCCAGGCCCCTTCCACCTTGTGATTCAGTAGCTCCTCCTGCCTCCCCCAACTCATATACAGGCAACAAGTGGAACTTCAGGAAGATGGTCAGCTACAAGGAGATGCTGGACACAATCCAGCAGCAGTGGCCGGAGCTAGAGAAGCTGCCAGAGGAGGAATCCAGCACAGCCAAGGTTAGGGAGCAGGAGGGCAGGGCTGGGCCTCCACTCTAGGATAGAGAGCGGGGGCTGAATGGAGGTCAGAGTGCAGTGATGGGGGGTGGTGCAATAAGCAGGAAGTACCACAGTGCTGTCACAGCCACCCTCCTGTGTCACGGATGAAGAAGCAGGCCCGGCTGGGGCTATGCAGATCAGGGGATAAGAAACTTATTGGAGGACAGCGCCGGTAGGTGGTGCAGGGAGGGCTCATCCTGCTCTACTCTGGCTGTGCTGCCCCAGGTCTCTGCGTCCTGAGCAGGTTTACCCTAGGGCAAGCCAGGCACAGGCAGAAAATGGGCCATCTGTTGTCCCAGAGTCTGCGCAGCCTTAGGTGCGCCCTTCCCTCAGGCTCCTTGGCGACGGCGAGGAGTGGGGTTCTGGTGTAGGGAGTGAGAGCCTGGGCTCAGGAGCTGTCCGCATCCCTCTACTGCCTTTCTTTCTCTCCCCCATTTCCAGGCCTTTAAAATCCCTGGCTTCCAAGGCCAGATCAGCTTCATCACATCCATGTCCGAGCATTTCTGTGGGACCTGCAACCGGCTGCGAATCACAGCCGATGGGAACCTCAAGGTGAGTGTCCCCCCACCACAAGGTCCCTTACCACCTCTGAGTTATCATCTCTCCTCCCACCTGTGCTCCTTGATTGGAGAGGAAATAGCAGGGCTGCCGGGAAGGTTGGTGCAGCAGTGTCAGGTGTGGGGCATCGTGGGAGCAGCAGATGAAAGTGAGCCTGTGGTCCCTGTGGCACTGCTACCCTCATTCCTTCCTTGCTTGTTTCTTTGGGTCCCTGAAGTGGCTTCTGGTTTATTGGAAGGTCTTTTCAGCACTCAGTGCTACCAGAGGGGTGGATTGAGGGTCTATGTGCACTTAGCCTGGCCCCCACCATGGCTGGCCCCAAAACCAGCATCCATGCTCATATCTCAGAAGCAGGTCCTATGCATTCAACATTATGGGAGATGGCCCCTTTTCTTTAGGGCCGTAAAAACTCACTGGCAAGACCAAACAGGTGATGTGTGGCAGCACGTGATTCTTTGTCAAATGCCTGCTGGACAGGCAGTGAGCATGGTGGCCCTTGAAAAGGAGCACAGTGGCCCTGGGCAAGCCTTGAAGAGTGGCAGGGGTAGGAGAAGTGAGGAGGGAGGATGCAGATATGAGGTTCATACTGATTTATCTAGGGCAGATTAAAGACAGACAGAGGGAGACCACATTGTAGAGGGCTTTGGTTCTGAATGTGTTCTATTGATTGTAGGGTGCCATGCAAGGGTTCTGAGCAAGAGGGAGACGTAATCCCCCATCTGTGTTTTAGGTAAGGTAAAGGTAGGAAGGGAGAGTCAAAGAGCTTGGTAATGTGTGTAGAAGGAGGAGGGGAAGGCATCAAGGTAGCTGATGGTCTTGGGGCCTGTTCAGGATTAGGGGAGGGAGAGTGATGGGGTTTAGATGCATCCAGTTTGACATCCAAAAGGAACAGTTCAGCAGGTTGCTGGGAAGACTGGGGTTTTTTCTGGGCTGGAAAAATAGAATTGGCTTGTACTGTATGTGGTATCTGTATCAGATAGGGTCCCAGCAGGAATTGGAAGGTGGATTCTGAAGAGAATGTAATGAAGAGGCTGCTTACAGTGTATAGAGTCAAGGGAACCAATAAGGGATGTTGAGGCATTCTGGATAGGAAGCAGCAAATAGCTGTTCCCACAGACAGGAAGGGGACGGGAGGAAGTGATGTCACTGGGGCCAGTGTGGGCCAGAGCCTTGGAGGAAAGGTGTGGAGGGAAGCAGGGAGGGACCAGGGACTTTTCTTTCCAGTCACCCTCTGATCTCCCAGGCAGAAGCCAGCTGGAGGGGAGCCCACAGGCCAAGTGCACAGGGGGAACCTGTGAACTAGTTGCAGAGAAGGGCGGACCTGGTGGGGAAGCATGAGGAATAGCCAGCACTGTGAAACAGTTATACCTTCGATCTTAGATTTCACTGCTATCTCATCTTCTCTAGCAGTCTCTGTCCTTGCGGGCTTCTCAAACATTCTCTTGTCTGTGTCCGCAGTGCCTTGTGCAGAGCTGGCACTTAGTAGATTCCTTTATATGTTTCTATGAAAGGATGGCAGGTATCTCAATTTCTGGGACTGCCTTATCGTCTCTGAGCCCCCCATAGCACCCAGCCCCTCATAGGAGCTGTGGAGCATTGAATCAAGTTTGAATGATTTCAGGATGCCACCTCCACCAGCCCTCAGCTGTCAAGTACCAAGCAGGGGTCAGAGACTCACATAGATGAGGGGCAGGCAGGTAATGTCCATGAGTGAAGGGACCAGGAGGGGACTCAGGTGAAATAAGATGTGTGTGCCGTGTCTCGGGGGGACTGTTGGGACTCAGCTCCAACTGATTGGGGCCATTCTCATGGCAATAAAGAGGGCATTCCATCGAATGTCTCTGGAGAAGGTAGAGATCTGGATTCTTATGTGCTATCTCTATTGGCATCTATTTAATTTTTTAAAGTACACTGAAGAAAATATGACCGTTAAGTTAGATACAGGCTTTGGGAAGCCTGATTTTGCTTCTTGCCTTTCTAGCCTCTCTGACTCCTCCATCCAGCTCTTCTGTCCCTCACGGCCAGGCATCCTGCTGTGGGAGGCCTGGGTACGGGTGCTCAGCCCTGGGGGGACTCAAGGGATGGGGGCTGGCTGCTCAGAGGCTGGGAGGCCAAGGCTCAGGGATGAGAGAGACATGTTGTCCTCACCCCTGTGCAGGTCTGTCTCTTTGGGAACTCAGAGGTGTCTCTACGGGATCACCTGCGGGCAGGGGCCTCCGAGGAGGAGCTGCTGAGAATCATCGGGGCGGCCGTAGGCAGGAAGAAGCGGCAGCATGCAGGTAAGGGCATGAGTGGGGAGGCCAAGCTGGTGGTGAGTGGCCGCTGTCAGCAGGAGGGAGGTCGGAGTAATGGGGGACAGGACAACAGAATGCCTGGGCAGAAGTGGGCGGGATTCAGTGTCATCCCCATGCCTCCTGTTGGGCCTCTGCACTTGGTGTGCAGTGATGGTTCTCCTGCTTCGGGAAGTTGGCATAGCAGAGGCTGCACAGGAGAAGGAACCTCAGTTCTCTTGGGCTGTTATAGAGGGCAAGGGGAGAGGGTCCCCATTGATTGTCTCTCATCCCACACACTGCCTTCTGTTAGGGAGGGCAGGGTCCTGGGCATCCCAGACTATTCTCAGCTCTGTCACGGTGACCCCGTGGTGTACATGTGGGGCTTTTTGTCTGCGTGTAGATACTGGAGTGTGTGTGCCCGGGAGCTGCCGGAGTACTCAAGTCTCCTCACCCCACCCTCTGCCTCCCCCTTCCCTGCTCTCTTCTCCCTCTGCACTCTCCCCTCTCCTCAGGTATGTTCAGTATTTCCCAGATGAAGAACCGGCCCATGATCCTCATCGGTGGGTGACCCAGCAGTACGTAACCACTCACCCTTGTCATGTGGGGATGCCACAGGGTGGGGCCCCTGCCACAGGCACGCCAGCTCCTGCATTTCATCCTGATGTTCTCCTGCTTATTTTTCTTCTGTCCCCTCTTTGTCTTACTCCTTCAAGCCTTTCCTGTTTCTCCTCTTCCCTGTCCATGCTCCCCCTCACTATACATGCCACAAAAGTGATCATTCTTTCTCCCCAGGAATTGGGGCAGGGGATCCTCCAGATTTAATGATCACTAAGTTAGTTCCCTAAGAATTGAGTTTACAGACAAGATACTATGGGAAATATTTAGCCTACTTAAATAATGTCTCTCAAGTCAAGCACATCCCAAATGTGCAGAAACTGACAGGTAGATTCAAATGGGCCAGAGAGCCTTGGGAGCTCTGCAGGCTTTTATTACACAAAGGGTGGCCCATGGACCAGCAGAGCCAGCCCCCTCTGAGAATGTATGAGACATGGAGAATCCCACCCCAGACCTCCTGATACACACGCATGGTCCATACTGCAGGAAGAGGGATGCCTGAAATTGTATTCAAGCTGGAAGATTCTAGAGCTGAGGAAAAAGGTCTCTACTTTAACCAAGAGCTCAACTACTATTACCTGTTCATAGAGAATGGGAAAATGAAAATAACTGTAATTGGTAGTTTAGGGTGAGAACTAGCTATAGTTTTCTAACAAGAAAATGAAGGGACATTGAGAGATCATTTGATCTAGGCCACAGCCTTCGTGCTTCAGATCTTAGGTGCTTCTTAAGAGAACTTTGGAAACAGGACAGTTTTTGTGAGGAGGGGAGCCAGGAATAACTCCATGTGACCATCTCATGACAGTCAGAAACTGGTGGGGTTGTCACCCTGGGCTTTACCTAGTGAGAAGGGCTGTCAAATTGTATTATAGTCACCTTCTGTCTGTGTCCCTTCCATTTTGCCTTGTCTCACTATGCTTTTTGTTTTTCATTCCTCTCTCCCCATTGTGAGAGAGGGCGCTCGAGGTGGGGTAGGGAGAGTGCTGGGGAGAAGAGGCGGGAAAAAGAACTACCTTTTGGACTTAGTCTTTCCTCTCTTTCCTCTTTGCCTTCCAGAGTTATTTTTGATGCTCCAAGATTCCCCACCAGCTAATTCAAGCCTTGCCCCCTGGGACCCCCTTGATGTTCAGGGTCTGAGACCCAGAGTGAGTTTCTCCAGCTGGATGATGACTTTGTGGAAAGGATGCAGAGTCTCCCAAACCCCTCCCCTAGCCCAGCAGTGGCTGGGGTCAGGGTCACCTCAGAGACACTACAGTTCCCACATGGATTCTGAAACCAACTCAAAGTGCCTTAGCCCAGTGTCTCAGGCTCCTGCTGCCCCATCAGGATCCCTGCCAACCTCACACCAACTAACCCATTTGGACTCAGAAGGACGAGCAGCTATGGTAGATGTGGGCAAGAAGCCAGACACAGAGCGGATGGCCGTGGCCTCAGCCCTGGTCCTCCTGGGGCCTGTGGCCTTTAAGCTCATCCAGCAGAACCAGCTAAAGAAGGGAGATGCGCTGGTGGTGGCCCAGCTGGCTGGAGTCCAGGCAGCCAAGCTGACCAGCCAACTGATTCCTCTCTGCCACCACGTGACCCTGAGCCATATCCAGGTGCAGCTGGAGCTGGACAGCACGCGCCATGCCGTGGTGATCCAGGCATCCTGCCGGGCTCGGGGCCCCACCGGGGTGGAGATGGAGGCCCTGACCTCAGCTGCTGTGGCTGCCCTCACCCTGTACGACATGTGCAAGGCTGTCAGCCGGGACATCGTGTTGGGGGACATCAAGCTCATTAGCAAGACAGGGGGCCAGCGGGGAGACTTCCGTCGGGCTTAGAGCTCCTGGCCCCTCTCACTCGTGGGCCCCCAGGTCTAGGGATGGGATGTAGTTTCGCCTGAGGGAAAGATGTCACATTTCTTTAATTGCGGTCACTGTTTACCTTCACCAGTAGGAACTGGAGGTTAGCCTACTCTACTAGAGATCTCTAATGACCTGTGGGGCTTTGTTTATACACAGAGGACACTGGCAGGCCCTTAAGCCTTCCAGGACACTGTCACAGGGGGGGTTGCAACAAGCAATGCTGGATAACTGAAAACTCACTTCGTATTACATGCGGACTATTTCAGACCACCAGTTTCAGACAGTCCAGCCCATAACTTCTACTTCTCATTTTGGGTTTTCTCTTCTCCTACTTCCCCAGGGAAAGAATAAGGGCTCATTAAGCAGAGGAACCCACTTTGAGGAGGGAAAAGCATAGGCTTGTGTAAAGAGTGTATCACTACTTCTTTCTAGCCGATTTGCTTTCACAAGTTTGTGAAGCTGCAGCCCCGCCCTGTCCTTGCTTCTCTGCCATCCCTCCTTTGCAAGAGCCAGCTATCCCTCTGCCTGAGCCTGTGTCCCATCAAATATGCAGGCTTTTGGCTTCAGTCACTGTCCTGCCAACTTCTTTTTCTCGACCCCCTCCTCTTAAGCAGGACACACACACCCATGTGTGGACTCAGGACTCCTGACTGACCACACATCCCACATCCGGCACTGCTGATTGTTGTTCCACCCCCACCTCTTTATTCTGGAACATATCAGGGGAAGAATATTGCTGAAGATTGCCTTCACCCTCACAGTGCACAAATAAAGCCACAATGCCAACTTTGGAGATACAAGAATGAGGACTGTGTCTGTGCAGAGGGCCCTGAGCTGCTATATCCCTAGGGAGAAGGGGGAAGCAGAGACCCTGGAAAGTCCTAAAGAACATGTTTTCTGTATATCCCCCCAAGGGAGAGTGTACAGTGGACTGGGAAACATAGAAATGCACCATCTAAGGCAAAGTCAGGTGGGGGTGTCTGAAGCTTACTGCTTGTATCACCAGCTGCTAAAGAGCAGGGGAGAGTAGTTAGTTGCTCCTGGTTTTCACATCCCCAAACACTGACCTGGCCTGCCGGGTTCTCTAATATGGATGGGCTTCTTTGGGTCTGTCCTCAGTGGTGCCCCTTGCCTGCCTCACCTCTGCCCTGTGCTGAGGTGTTCTGGCAACTGTTTAACAACCAGCTCCCTGGAAAACACAACTTTCATATTAATACTCCCATCTTGACCAATTTCAAGGTACCAGTATAACGTCACATGGCTTGCAAAAGACCTGAAAATGTAAACAGTCCATTCTCAGCTGGTAGAAGCTGGCTCCAGCACACCCCAAGTCCCCCCATGAGAAGAAGGCACAAGTTTCAAGGAAGGCTGGGTAGGGATGGTATGGGTTTAATATTTTTTAGTATTACAATATATTCTTATAAAAAAGGTGCAGGTAAAGACACTGCAAATTTTGTACATTAGCTTCACTTATCATCTGAGACAGCTGGTGAAAGCAGCCTTGGCATGAAGGTGTCCCTGGTAGAGGTCAGGGGGGATGGTCATGGCTCCCCAGTTGGTGGGAATGTGATAGGACTGGGGAGAGCCTGGACCAGAGCCTTCCCCATCTACCTTGAGGGTGTTCTCCCACCACCGCAGGGAGGAGGAAGTGCTGCTGCTGAGAAGGGATGGGTTGTGTTAGGCTGACTATGAATTTTATCTTGGACACAAAATTAGACAGTGGGAGAAATTTATCTGAAGGTGGCAGGAGGGGTGGGAAGGGCACTGTGGAAAGCAAGGCTTAAACATTTAACATCAAGGACTAGCTCAGCAGCCTCCACTGAGCACCAGTCCCTCCCTGCTGAGTTGACTCTGATGGTCCATGGTCCAAGGCACTGTTGGAGAGATCTGGCCACAGTGGCATCTAGGACCAAAGCCACTGGCCAGATCTAGAAAATAATAAATAGAGAACAAAAAACCATTTGGGGGTGAAAAGGCTGAGCTCTGGAATGATATGTCTTCTGTAAACAGCTAAACCATGACTCTGCTTTTCTGAGGATGGAATGTGTTGTGAACAGCTTCCATATTCCTTGTCTTTCCTGGTGTGTATCCAGCCTTCCATGGTGGGTGGAAATGCCAGATTTGGACATGCTTGGACAGAACTGGAGTCCTCCCTGTTCCCTTCCTCTTGCGGGTTAGGCTGATCTCAGCCTGGCAGGTTTGGGAGAGGACCTTCAGAGGTCCCACCCACAGCTTCCCCATCATCCCAGTGCCTGCTTCTTGCAGTGAGGCTCTCGGGTGTGCAGATGGATATAATGAAGCTCTCTGCAGCTGCTCTTCCTGGAAGCCTTCCTCGCCCTCACCTGGGTTCCAGATGGCCTCTTCACACCTGTGCCAGCCAGGCTTGCACTTACTCTGATCCCTCCCACAGAACACACGCATCGCCCCCTCCAACCAACGCACATGCTGGGCTCACCAACCCTGCTTCTTCCCCCGCAGCTACTATGCCCCACCCCAGGAGTCTGATGTTGAGAAAAGGCAGAAGACAGGCAGCTGAAGAGCGGGCCCAGCCCACCAGTCTGTCCACTGGCAATCACCCTGAGCCTGGGAATGCGGTCCGAAGGTCGGAAACATAAAGGCCAGGAGCTGGTTGATGGTGAACGTCAGGCAAGCTGGTCTTACAGAGGATGAAAGATCAGCTTGGAGTGGGGGTGTGTATTCAAAATAAGAGCCTTGATGGAATTGACCTCACTCTCCTCATGTTAGAAGAAAATCTGTCTATATACAGCCGTCCCACCCTCCTGCCAGGGACTGCTCAAGATGGACAAAATGGAAGGTGGGAGTGGACGGGAGGACAAGAGTGGGCCCCTTGCAAGTCAGGTTGAAGATCCAAATTGGGTACCAGAGATGGTGGTGGGGCCTCCTCCCAGACTTCCTTCCTTGGCTCCTTTCAGGCAGTGCACTCCCCAAGGAAGCTGGCCTTCCTCCTCCATCCCCAGTCCCCAGCTCTCCTGCCTGCTCTTCTCTGGACCCTAAGCCCAATGCCTGGGGGTTGGGGAGGAGGGCACCCTCAGAGACTGCATGTAAATGCAGAGGGCAGCTTTGGCCCTTAGGACTGACTCTCCAGGGCCAGCCTCAGCCAGGTGCATGTGGTTCCAAGTGGTATCCTGCAGGCTGGGCAGAGAAGCCACCACCACGGCTTCTGCCCTGAGGCAGGTGTTAGAGAAAAAGCTGGGGCCAGCACGATTAATATTAAGTGGTGGACCAAGGAGCTGTTGGGTGGAGCTCGACATTCAAGTGTCGCCCTCTGGCTAGGGGCTCTGGGAACTCCTAGGCAACATGTGAGGTCGAGGTCTCTGTCTCACTTCAGGACGATGGTCAGGTTGTGTGGGGTAGTGGGGGTCCCGACGCACAAAGCATGAGGTGTGGTGATGAAGTCTCTCCAGGTTCATCAAGTAGCTGGTAGTAAGCCACAGTCGTGGGAACCCAAAGCTGAGTTTTCTGGATTGTGGGTTAGTAGATAGGATGGAGGTGGGGGTAGGGAAGGAAGGGGAGAGACTTCAGACATGCAAGAGAGTGGCCAAAGGACTTGTGATGCAGGAAAACAGGCACAGCTACTCCGTCTGATGGCTCTGGTCCCTGCATCATCCTCCCAACATTTGGTGTTCTGGAACATACCAGAGCTGATCTAGCTAGAACATATAATGCTCTTCCGTTTCCATGTGAGAGGAAAGTTCTCCCCAGATCAGTGTTCCATTGAGCTTCCCCTTGAGAAAAGGGAGCCTGGATCCCCTCTCCCTGGCTCTCAGGGCCATTCCACTGTTAATGCCCCACGCGTGAAATCTGGACACAGTGTGGGGAACTTTGCAGTCTAGATCTGGAAGACTTCTGTGCCAACATGGGGGTGCCATGGTGGGGGATGGGGAGCAGGGTCCCCTCAGCTTGCGGTTGCCTGGCCAGACCGTGGTATGCCAGGGATGTCCAAGCCAGCCTTCAAGAAGGCCCCTGGGGGCCAGGATGCAGAGAGAAGAATGCAAAGGTGAGAAGGGAGGAGCCCTTAGGTAAGCATGGGGAGACACCTGGTCCAGCCCCCACAGCCCCCACCCCAGGGCCCAGCCCAGGGCTCTACACCAGCACCAAATGGTTGAAGTATCACCGCACCTCCGCCTCTGCTCAGCCCCTCTCGGCCTGTCCCAGTCTCCAGCCTCCTGTGGGGCCAATCCCCAGGTCAATAATTTAGCCTGTGCATTGCCCGCTCCCGGGTGACCTCCAGGGCCTGGCTCCCTGATCGCTTGCGGCTGCGCTTGAGCTTGCACAAGTCCTTGTCAAAAACTTCCCCGGAGCGCAGGGCCGACACCAGGTCGTCGAACTCGCCTCCCTCCTCCAGCGCGCTGCCCGCCAGGACCTGCCGCTGCCGCTGCCACCGCTCGCGCTCCCGCTGCTCCTTTAGCTGCAGGGGATTGGTGGGGGGTAATGAGAGGCTGCAACCCTCTCTGGGAGGCAGGCTCAGGCCAGGGCAGCCCCTGCATAGCCCAGCACTCCTAGGCTGGAGGCTGGTGTGCCACAGTCCCTGCCCTCTGCATCAGCGCAGCCCCGGCCCTCTCACCATGGCTTCCATGCGTGCCCGCCGCTCCTCCTCCTCCTTCCTCCTCCTCATGGCCTCCAGGTCCTGCCGGGCCTCCGAGAAGGCCTGCAGGAAGCTGTCAAAGATGCCAAAGAATTCGTCCGGCTGCATCTTGCTCTCATGCTCCCCGAAGTGCCTCAGGGCCTTGGCAAACTGTGGCAGGAGGGAACAGCGTTGGTGGAGAATCAACCCAGAGCATGGTGGGCTTGGCCCCTGAGGTTTGCTGGGTTCCAGCCAGAGCAGAGCCCAGTCCTAGGCTAGGGAGGGGGGCATTATCATCACAGGGAGGGACGAGACTTAGGAAAGGCCTGAGGCTGCCAACTTGGGCTGTTGACCTCAGAGCCACCTCTGGGTCTTTTGTGATGCAGATATGGGACCAGGAGGGATAGACCATGGCAAGCCCTTCCTAAGGTCAGGAACTGCCTGGTCAGAACTCAAAAGTACCTCAGAGATCATCTAGTTATTGGGTTATTTAAACCCTCTCTGCCTCAGGTTGATCATCTGTAAAATGGCGATAATAAAAGAATCTACTTCATAGTGTTGTTGTGGGGGTTAAATGAGGTAATAACTATAAAGTACTAGCTATACCTATAGGTGCCAGGCACCGTTCTGACTTTATCGACAGCTACCACTTCTAATTCAAACCATTCAATTTCCTCTAAGAAAGACCTCACTATTCAAAGCGTGCTTCATAGACTAACAGCATGTGCCTCTCCTGGGAACTAGCTAGAGATGCTGAATCTCAGGCCCCACCCTAGGCTTCGTGAATGAGAATCCACACTTTAATAAGACCCCCACACATGGCATCTGTGTGCATGTCAGTGTGAGAAGCAAGAAGAGGCAGAGCAACCAAGGTCAAAGCTGAGCTGCAGAGTCAGGATTTTAACTCAGTTCTATCATTTACAGCTGGGCAATTTTGGGCAAGTTACTTAACCTCTCTGATTCTCGGTGTTCATATTTGTCAAATGGGATAATAACCTTTTAAGAAACCCATAAGGTACGTGGAGAGATAAATCACTAAAAGACTTAATGCGGTGTCTGACACCTGATAAATGGCCCATGATCTTTGCAGTGTGCGGTTATCATTGCTTGTCTCATGGGAGTGAGGAATTGCTGTTTCCCCAAGGCTCTGTGTCTCTGGGTTTGTCTCTTCTGGGCAGTCTGTGGTAGGAACGAATGAAGTGGCTGTGTGTGGATGAGGCTGAGCAGGAGAACAGTGGAGTCAGAGTGGGGGCTTGGGCACCCTTACCTTGTCCCTGGCCTCATTTAGCTGGTCCTCCAGCTCTGAGAAGCTGAAGCTGGACACTGTGATGAAGTCGCTCATGACTGGGACAAACTTATCATTGGGCTCCCGCACCTGGCGTCTCTGATATTCCAGCTCCTGAGGAGGGAAGGTGAAGTGCTGCTTAGACTGATGCCAGGATGAGAGTCAGAGGTCAGCATTCACTGCATCTCCCACCCTTCTTGTTGTCACAGGACACTGAGCCCTTTGAAAGAGGGACACCCCAAGTCTCACAATTCTAAGGATGGCAAAATCTATGGGAGTTACCAGTGGGCCACTCTGCCTCTGCTGTATGTGGGATCCGAACCCTCGGGTGGGAGCGCCGCCGCGCTTCCCAAGCGGCGCACTTATCCAGTGCGCCACCGGGCCGGCCCGAGAATCCACACTTTAATAAGACCCCCACACATGGCATCTGTGTGCATGTCAGTGTGAGAAGCAAGAAGAGGCAGAGCAACCAAGTCCAAAGCAGAGCTGCAGAGTCAGGATTTTAACTCAGTTCTATCATTTACAGCTGGGCAATTTGGGCAGATCTATTGTTCATTCCACTCCACATCCAAATAGATACCATGCTGGACAGTGACATGGATACAGTCAGATGGATGTCCTCTTTTTAGGGGACTAAACTTAAGCACCAGGTAATCCAATCACCCTTTTCTGAGGGCTGCCCCCATGACAAAGTGCTGTGCCTACTATGCCAGCCAGCAGCTTAGAGTCACAGAAGGCATCAGACAGGGTGCAGTGACAGACGGCGTGGGCAGTTCCCTGACAGCATCCCCTCAGACCCAGGCAGGCGCAGGTGATGTACTTACCACCTCGACTGCTCGGAGGCCCCTCTTGAGGTTGCCCACCTCCTTCTCTAGCTCTGCCAGGCTGTGGGGAGACAAGGCGGGGACATCAGCTCTAGACTCAGGAGCTGAGGCTGGATCAGGGAGAGGGGTGGCCACTGACATGTGGCCCTGGCTAGTCACCTCCCCTCTGTGCCTCTGTCTGTGCTTCTGTAAAGTAACAGGGGTGAAACTTGGGTTTTGTGGATCTTTCCAGATCAGAAATGTCATGCTGCATATCAGATGGTTTCCAACATATGCCACTGGCTTAGATTTATTTTCATTACCAGCAGGTCATGCTTATAAGCTCTTCCCATGGTGTCTCATGTGCAGTAGCATTCGATACCAGTTAGCCACTTACCACTACGCTTCTGTTCTACTGCAGATGGCTCCTATCAGCCTATATGTTCAGGTCTGATTTCTTGCCTGCAGCCGATGCTGTTGGTGCTCCAACTGTGTTTCCTTGAACCATCGTTGTCGTGTATCGCCCGGACTCTTCCAACTGTGTGAGCACTTTTTCTGAGACCAAGCCCCCTCTGCCTACACTGTGGCCCAAGAACTATGACCCCTGCCCTCCAGCCCATCAGCTAATGACTGGCAGGAGATGCTGCATGACTGCCCAGCTCTCTCTCCTGGGGTGGGATAACTGCAGCAGGTGTCTACACTGTCTCCCAGAGTTCCTTAGTGAGTCTAAGCTCCATTTGCCCACAGTGCTAACCAGCTTAATCACATTCCGTTATTGGCATTCTTTCTGTCCCTTGCTCACTTCCTCACTCCCCTACTGTTGTTTTCTGGAGCATCTCTGAAATAAGGATTTAAGAGCAAGTTTTCTTTGTTTGGTTCATCCAGGAGCAGACCCTGAGACACTGCCCATTCCTAGTCAGCCCAGATAGGCCCTGAAGGAGGAAGGTGTGTGTGAGATCATGGGGAAAAGGAAGTCTTGGAGGGACCCCTCACTTGACTTTGGCAGCTTCTGGAAGATGCTGCAGCTCCGAAGGCATGTTCAGGATGTCAGGGAAATGTTTCTCCAGGATCATGATCAGGTAATGGAGCAGAGAGATGTTTCTGTGGATGAAAGTCAGGTCAGGAGTAAGGGACTGAGGAAATTGGGAAGGAGAGTCAGGAGGAAACCAGGGTGGGGTGTGTGGGGTGTTAAGGAAAAGAGACAACGAGTCTTGGGCTGGGAAATGGAGGAAAGATAAGTGGGAGGAGGGGAGAGGTCAGGGTGAGGTGAGGCGGAGGTTCAGGAAGCAGGGGGGTCCCCACCTGTCGATGCTGGACTTGGTGTCGGCGATCTTGTTAAGGCTGGCCACCCGGAACCCATAGGCGCCCCCACGCTGCCCTTTGTTCATGAAGTTGCCGATGGCCAGAACAACCTCCAGCATCTGCTTTAGACGCTTGCTGCGCACCAGCTCCCGGGAGGCCAGCAGGATGGCTGGGAGAGGGGGGACAGGTCAGAGTCCTGAACTCCAGGAAGGTGCCACAACGGAGTTCAGAAACGGCACTATCAAGTGTCTGCAACTCTTCGTGGGGCAGAGACCATCCCCATTCCTCAGCAGACCCATCTTCTCCATGTCCCCACATCCACCCACATCCAGGGGAGAAGACAAATTCACCAGAGGCCAGTTTACCAGATAACCCACTCACATAAGTACAAGTTCTTCCTGAGAATATATCTGAGAATATCTCTTCTTGCATGTATTAAATGATTAATGAATATATTCATGAATATAACACTTTTACTTCCCTAAAGCTAGCATTTAAAAATTTAAATTTCAGCATTTTACATATTATGGGATTGCTTCTGCTTCTTTTGCAATACTGTATTTTATAAATATTTTGGAAAGAAAAAATCCATCAAATTCTAACATGTCATCAATTATAATATTCCCATCTTATTTCTGTTCTATAAAATAATGATGTGCTTTACAGTTCATGGTGTCTTAGATTTGATGAAATAAGTTACTTGACATCCTGTTGAATATCATTTAAAAATTTTTTTCAACCTTAAGGCACGTTAAGCATTTCCTCCCCAACTCCTTAAAAGATAAAATTGTTAGAAATACAATCGAATACCGACAGTATCCAAAACTTCAGTATTTCATTCTGATGTTTTGCTCTGGCCCTTTGTCAGCTATTATCCTTTTATGGTGGATGTGCAGGAGTGGGATACGAATCTTACACTGAGATTTTGGCTACTAGTTATGGAGTATGGTTTTTGAATATTAAAAGTGGTGATGAAAGACCAAACTATCCTATGATCTTTGGCTTATGTCAAAATGAACAATCCTTAAGATGCTGCTATGAAGATAAAATAAAAACAACTTGACTAAAAGTTTGCAGAAACTTTAAAAGCTCTTAAAAATAAGTAACTGTAAAAAACAATCCTTAAGATGCTGCTATGAAGATAAAATAAAAACAACTTGACTAAAAGTTTGCAGAACCTTTAAAAGCAGTTAAAAATAAGTAACTGTAAAAGAAAGCTGTAAAGATGAGTAACAAGTAAAGTTTGTCTACTTTTAAGCTGATAACTCCATACCTAAAAGCAGCATTCCTCTTGATGGGCATTTGGATTGTTTCCAGGTTTTTTAAAATTATGAATAGAATGGGTAAGTTATGTATATGGGTATTCATATAATGGAATAAAATGCAGCACTGAAAATGAATTAATCAATTGTTGCAAAGAACATTAGAGATGACTCACAACCATAATGTTGAGTAAAAGAAGCCAGCATAAAATTATTCATGCAATATTAGTCCACTTGTATAAACTTCAAAACAGACAAAACTAATGTAGAAGTCAAGATAGTTGTTAACTTTAGAGAAAGAGTGATGGTTGAGAGGGGGGAATGTTTGGGAGAAGGACAATAAAGACTCTGGGGTGCTGGAAACATTCCATTTCTTGACCTGGGTGTTCATTATGCAGGTGGGTTCACTTTATGAAGATCCATTAAGTAGGATGCTAATGATTTGTGTACTTTTCTATATGCATGTTACATTTCAATAAAAATTTTATTAAAATAAACCTATTTATAGAAGTTTCTGGTAATTTATATTGGTTAAGATTTTTTTTAAGTTTGATATGCTATTTAAAAAAAATTGCAAAGGAATCCTTCTAAAAATGCTTAAAATGTTGGCAAAACAAAATGACAAGAGTTCAAAGGAAATCAGTGTATATGGAAAAACTTCCATATGCAATCTTAAAATTTTAGATACATTCACAAGAATAATATATTCGTGAATATATTCATAAGAATATTACATGTGCAACCATATTCATCTTTACCGTATTCAGTGTATTCATAATAAGAATCGGTAAATTTGGTATATTCAGCTATGAACATATTCACAAGAGTATATTCAAGAAAAATATGTTCATGAATATATTCATAGAAGAATTGGTAAATTTGTCAAATTTGGTGAATTGGCTTTAGGCAAATTGGCCCAGAGCCCCTGCAGGGGGATGGGAGAGTGGGTGTCAATAGCTCATCACCCAGCTGGAATAGGCTAAATCTCAGCTCTTCCAGGAATATTTCCTGGGAGAACTGGAAGGAGCAATATGAACCCCAACTTCTTTTTTTTTTTTTGTCCTTTTTGTCTTTTTTACTGACTGGCAACGGGATCGCAACCCTCGGTGTCGTGCCCGCACCACGCTCAGCCAGTGAGCGGGAACCGGTCTCCACATGGGATATGAACCCTCGGCGGGAGCGCAACTGCGCTCCCAAGCGGCGCACTCTCCAGTGCGCCACCGGGCCGGCCCTGAACCCCAACTTCTGCACAATTCTTTTGTCTCCGTCCCCGGTCAGGCACACCAATCTGATTCTGTAGTACACAACTTCAGGCACCTCTTCCCTGCTCTGCTATAGCAGAGCAATTATTACAGAGCTGAGCTATAGAAGGGTGGCTTTCCCCAGCAGGTTTTGCTATCCCAAACACGTCTTGCTCTGCCCAGCTTGATATTAAAGGGAGACTTAGTCCTAGGCATCCACCGACTAACTCTTAGAGAGTTTAGGAGCAAAAAACTGTCTGAGATTAAAACTTCCTGGCGGCTAAGCTACTCTGGTTCTATAGCTCCAAATGGCAATTTCTCATATTTGCTCCACTGAGCCAAGACACACACAGAGTTGAGCACATATGTCCTGGGCTGATCTCCTTGTCTGTGTCTCATGCCTTAAAGGCAGTCTGCAGCAGGAGGAAAGAAAGTAGTGAGGATAAGGGTTCGCCCATCACCAACCAGGGCAGGAGATACCGCCATACCCTAGAGGTGGCAAGGCACCTATGATATCTTTCCTCCTCCCTCTGGCCAGTTATCTATGATCACTGCCTGCAGGTCCCTTGCTGCATGAGCACACATGCATGTGTGAGCGCATGTGGTTTGAGGGGCAACAGGGGCCAGATTACAGAGAATGTCTGCCTTTAGCTCTGCATGCTCCACTCTACGCCCAGAATCCTCTCTGAAGGAGCTCATTGGATGCCAGGATTGCCACTCACTGGACAGGGCATCCCAGGGAGTGCTGGCTGGCCCTGGTGTCCAGCAGGGGGGGCGCATGCTCCAGGCTGCCCTAGCCCAGCACCCTCAGCATCCTGGACACAGGCTCCCTTGTTCCCTCTGCTGGTCCTGTCCTCACCACAAATGAGCCCCCAGCCTCTCCTGCTTCTCCCCTCCTGGGTGTGCATGTCTTCCCACCATCTTGACCATCCACCTTTCCCTCAACTCCATGCCCCTTTCTCCTCTGCCATCCCCACAGGCAGCCCCAGGGAGATGCCCTCTGGACAGCACTATAAGACAAGAGTGAAGGGATGGATTGTGAAGAACAGCATCTGCATTCCTGTCCTGGCTCCACCACCTGCCAGGAGCATGGCCTCAGCTAACTAACAGCCCCATTTTAGAGATGAGAGAATGGAGACACACAGAGGTTAATAACAGCACCCACCCACGGGATTGTTGTGAGGACCAAATGAGACCTCCGAGTAGAGTGTTTCACACACTGCTTGGCATAGTGTTCTCATTTAATTACAAATTTCCCATCTGGACATGGTGTTGAAGGGATTTCCCTGAATTTGGAAATTAGATGCCTCCGGGGATCACCTTGCACAATGTTCTACTTTCTGAATGGCTCACTCTTAGAATAACATGCTCAGAGATCTTCTTTGCACTTAATACCACTACAGTAGGGTAAAGACCGATGAGCTCAGTAGGCACCAGGCACTGTTCCAGGTGCTGGCTGTTATCATTATCTTCTCAACATTTCTGTCCCATGCTGGGGCAGATGTCACCAAATGCCCCACCTTGGAGTTTGAATGCTGAGGCACAGGGAACATGTCACATGGCTGGCACATGTGCTAGTATAAACATATTTTTTACAATGATAATAGCATATTTTTATAATAATCATAATTTTAAATTTTGTCTTTCACTTTGTTTTTTATCTTTTGGGTTGAGAATAAGGAAGAGTTTTCCTTTGCCCTTGTTCACTGACTCCCACCAGCCTGACTTCTCCAGATGCCTCTCCACTCCAGGCCCCCTCCAGCCCTCAGCCCTACCTTCCACTTTGGGCTTGGCTTCAGCCAGCCGCTCCTGGAACTTCTTCTTGAAGAAGAGGGCCTGCAGTCGCTGCTGGTAGTGGTCGATCCTGTGGACGGGGCGAGCTACATCAGGAGGTAGCCCCCACCCGCCCCAGCTCCGCGAGCCAGCTCCAGCTCCCTCTTGAGCTGCCCACCTCCCTCCCCGGGCCTCTCCTGCCACGCCTGCTGCCACAACCTGCTCATTTCATAGAGGAAGCGGTCAGCGCGGGCCATGCGCTCGATCTCATGCTTGTGCTCCTCCAGGAGGTCAATGTCGCTCTTCTCCGGGATAAACTTAAGGAGCTGCAAAGAGCAGGTGCGAGTGAGACAAGAAACTGGTGAGCAGCTGATGTGGGGGGGCAGGGTATGAGAAGCCATACACTGACTGCTCAAGATGGGGAGGGGGCCTTAGAAGAGACAGGCAGCATCGTGTGAATGGTTTATGTTTCATCTGCCCAAAGGGGATGGCGGGGCACCAACTCTACACTCTTTTTCCTTCACCTTTTAAAGTTGACATACAGCTTACATACAGTAAAGTACACTCTTCTTAACCACACAGCTCAATGATTTTTTTCTTTTTAAAACAACTTTATCAAAGTATACTTTACCTAAAATGAAATGCACCCATTTTAAATGTCAGTTCAATGATTTTGACAAAAATCTTCACCCATCTAAATCACCATCCAGATTAAGATACAGAACATTTCCATCCCTTAAGAAAGGTCAATTGTGTCACTCCAATAAGCCACCTCCTCGCCCCAATATAGCCTCTCAACTGAATCCTATCACCTTAGATTTGCTTATCCTCGAACTTCATATAAATGAACTCATGCTGTATATTCTCTTTCGTCTGGCTTCTTTTGCTTAACATGTCTGACATTCATCCATGTGCATGGCGTAGTTTGTTTTTTATCGATCACTGAGTGGTATTCTATTGTAGGAACATGCCACAGTCTATTTCTTCACTTTCCTATTGATAGACAGCTGGGTTGTTTACGTGTGGGGGTTTTATAAATAAAGTTGCTATAAACATTCTTGTGTATGTCTTTCAGTCAGTATTTGAACTTGTTTCTCTTGAGCATATACCTATGAGTGGCATTAGGGGAATAGGGTAGGTGTATGATTAGCCTTAGTATGCATTGCCAAGTAGTTTTCCAAAATGATGGTGCTGAATGAGAACACTTGCTTCACGTCCTTGTCAGCACATGGCATTGTCAGTCTTTTTAATTTTAGCTACTTTGGTGGGCATGTGGTGCCACCTCATTGTGGTTGCTGTATTTCCCTAATAGTATTGGACACAGTGTCATATGATTATTGGCCATTTGGAAATTTTCTTTCATGAAGTGCCTGCTCATATCTTTTGCTCATGTTTGTCGCTTTCTCACTGATTTGTAGATTTCTTTAATCTGAATATGAGATCTGTGTTAGGGATCTACAAAAGGTTCCTGGGAGGATTCGTGTGATTTTTTAATTCCATTTTCCACTAACTTTTTAAAGTACTCTTGAATGGCAAATATCTTCCTCTAAGGTTTGATCGGTCTTTTCCTTCTGGTGATAGTGCCTTTTGATAAACAGATGTCCTTAATTTTAATGAAATCCAATTGATGGTGCTTTTGTTTGGTGTTCTCTAGGTTTCTCTTAAAGGACACTACAAATTGAGGTGGAAGAGATAGGGGCAAGTTATGCTATTGGTCACCCTGATTTTGTCTTGAGATTCATAAAGGATTGTACCTCCTATCTTCTTCCGGGGTCCTTGAAAGGTTGGCCCAAGGAAGTTTCTATAAACCTTCTTCCCTACTCCTCCAACCTGATTTCTCCTTGACCCAAGAGTCTCAGCCTCTGTGGGGTCTGTCAGGAGGGGGCGTGGCTGAACCCTCACTTCAGCTCCCCTTCCCTTCCCACAAGGGTCCTCACCTGCTCCAGCATGTCCTTAGCGAGGTCCTCCTGCTGGTCCATCTTCAAGACGGCCTGCCGGATCTCCTCATTAGAAAGCTTCAACCTAAGGCAAAACCCCACTCCCTGAGCAGCACAGTCTGGCCTCTCAGCCCAGCACAGCTCCCAAGCCTTTTCCAAAAGATACAGCCTCGGCCTTCTCTCCCTTCCTAATGTGAACTTGGAGGTCCACTTAACAGTACCCCCTCCTGCTTTCCTCTGCAAAGCCTTCTCACACTAAGCAAATATGATTCACTCCATAAGCTCGATCATGAGCATTTTATTCTCTAAAGAGAGACTTGAGTCTCTGGTCTCTTGTGTGAGGTTCCATCAGAGCTGATAGGGGCATTTGGGAGTAAAAGGGATGTCTCCGGTGTTGACTGAGGAGACAGGACAAAGTGTGTCTGATCCTTCTCCTCCTCCTCATGCCTAAAACATAAACAGCATCTCCGTGGGAGGATGGGACTAGCAGCAGGCCACTGCGGGGGCAGTTTCCTGCTTCTCTCATTCTCAGAAAACAGAATCACTCTCAGTCTTCTGGCAGCAGCACCTCAGCTCCCACCCAGCTGTTCCCATCAGTCTTGATGGCTGGAGAGAGGGAGAAGCCATCCCCAACCCCAACACACTCCCCCTCCCCCACAGCCTTTTCCTATTCCCTCCACGTGCACACCCACTGGGAACCCTGGGGATTCAGAACTCTCTCCTATCATTGAGTGAGAGAAACTGAGGCCTGGGGCTTTGTGGGAGGACAGGGGGTAGGAGGTGGGGGCGGATGTCCCAGAGGCGGCTGGGGCAGCACTAAGAATAGACTAGAAGGCAGTGCCCTCTGACCCTGGCTCAGGCGGGAGGCCCCGCACAGAAGCTGTGCTGTGAGTGAGATACTGCCCTGCTTGTTCTGCAGCCACGGGAAATACTCAGGGGCTGAGATCATGCTGCTCTGGGGCGTAAGCTGCATGGGGCCCTCCATGGGCTTAGAGCGACTCAGCTGCCAGATGCTGACCAGGCTGATCGGGGCCTCGCAACCAGGGCAGTGTCCTGTCTGCAGAGTCCCACACTGCTGCTCCACATGATTCTAAATCAATGCCCACCCCTTCCCAGCGGACAGCAGAGAGGGGGAGGCTGGAGACTGCCGTCACCCCATTCCTCTGCCACCTCTCTCCCCCAGTCACTCAATTCAACAACCTCTGTTTGTTCTATCCCCATCTTGGGCCTCTGCTCCTTGGAGGGCCCATTCCCTCCCACAAGGAACCTATTCTGGGGCGGGGGCCACAGAGGCAAGGCAAGCACATACTTGGAGAGAAGGATGATGCAGTTCTGAGCCCTCCGACCATCAATGACCGACAGCTCCTTGACCTTGCGGGAGGCCAGGTAGATGTCCTCAGTGGAGCCCAACTCTTTCTGCAACCAAGTCAAGTGGGGGAGTTGAGGTGTGTGCTCTCCCCAGTCCTCTTCTTGCCCACCCCCCAGGAACCACCCTCCTACCAACCTGGGAATGCTCCTGGTGTGAGGGGAAGAAAGAAAAGGAAAGAAAGACAGGAGAGAGAGGAGAGTGGTTACTAACTGACTCTAACAGGAGGTACATGGGACTTTACCTTGGGCTAGAATGGGCTGGGTGGGAGCATTGAGGAACCCCATTTTCAGAGATTGGCTGTTCCCATGGAGGAGGGTGTGGCCAATGCTTGTGGCTTTGGACAATGTGACATGACCTACCACATCCCCCACAGAATCAATCCCCATTCCCACCACCCCACTCAGAGAGCCTCCTCAGGCTTATGATGAGAAGTTGGTTCCAAGCCCCATAAGTTCATAGTTCCTGACTCATGGGGACTTCAGGCACAGCCCAATGTGCTCAGGGCAGAGGGCATCCGCAAGTGCGCAGGCGCAGAAACAGAGGCAGAGGGCCATGCAGAACTCTCTCCTCTGGAGTTCCAGCAGGCAGATTCCCAATAACTCAGAGTCTACCCGGCCCCGCTCTCTTCTCAGGCCCCTCATGAGGTAGCCAGGAGGCTGTCTAGCACACTGCTCTTACTTTGGGAGGTCCCTCCAAGCACACACTCTATGTGGCGCGACTCCAGGGGCCACCATTCGCGTCATTATCTCGTGAATCATGCACCTGGAGTTCTGCAGTGCCCAGCCTGTGCAGTCCCACAGGGAGGCCTCACCTTTGGCCAGAAGTAGGACAACAGACCTGTGAGCCCTCTGCTCACTCCACTAGGCAGTCACCTCTGCTGCTGCTGGGGTCTGTGTGAACTGCCTCCCTCTCCTACATTTCTTCTTTCTCTTTGGGGACCCTCCCCCATGCCACCCTGTATGGAAGGGTAATGAGGTAGGAGGTGGAACGTCCCCTCTCTTTTAGGCCCAGTACAGGGCAGCAGCTCAGGACAGTGGTTAAAAGTTGGAGTGTTCAGAGCCCCAAGAGTGACTCACCTGCTGAGAAGGATTAGTTATCAGCTCCTAGGCAGGCAGCAGCCACAGCCAACAGAGAATTAAACATGCACAACATTAGCCAAGATGTTCGGGGACCCCGGAACAGCAGGACAGACATGGGGATTTCTGGGCATCTATTCTGTCCACTTCATCCCAATGAGAGCCCCATGGCTGAAGACAGGAACCTGGACATAACCCTGGATAGAAGCTGCTTCTAGCAGACATGCACCCATAGAGACTCCCCACAAAGCAGAGATCGGGCAGCTCCTCCCTCCTGCCCTGGGCCCAGTGGGACCACCACTCCCCAACTGGGGCACACCAGGCCCACGAGTTCCCCCTCCCAGGCCTTGACTGCCTGTTCTTCCATCTCCCCTGCTGAGAATCTGCCGAGAGGGCAGAGAGCAGTCCTCCTCCCTGGGATGAGCTCATCTTTCTAAACAGGAGGAGACACAAATGCACGAGCTGGAAGCTTGAGAAAGTTGTCTCCATCAAGGCAGGGTAAGCATGTCATTGAATTTGCCCCTCATCTGTCCTTTGAGGGCTAAGAGCAGCTGAGGAGGCACAGCCCCTTCCTGACACTGATGGAGTTGAAACCATTAGCTTAGAACCTGCATAGGGCATGGAGGGGAGCCTACAGCTCTCAGGACCTCCCCTGCCCTTCGACCCACCAGCCAGGGTTCCAAGACAGGCAGAGGAGGCGATGAGGGCAACACAGCCTCAGGGATCTCTCCAGCTCTGCTGCCAGACACTAGGTGGCCCAGTGAGTGACAGTAGTGTGTGTGAGCCCAGCCCCAAAGCAGGGCACAGA
>NW_007730663.1:33265-33907 GCF_000696425.1 Galeopterus variegatus
ACTAGGTGGCCCAGTGAGTGACAGTAGTGTGTGTGAGCCCAGCCCCAAAGCAGGGCACAGACAGAGTGGGCTCAGGAGGTGAACAGAAGTGAGGGTAGACAGAACAGGGGGTCTTTCCATCTTAACTCTTCTCGGCTCACTAAGTGGGGAGGCCCCAGACCCAGTTTGTCCTAAGCCCCATACCCCCTCTTTCCAGACTGGCCCCCATCCCAACCGCACCTCAGGTCCCTAGACACTGGGTGGGCTGGCCTGGAGGAAGACCCATAACCTAGGGGAGGCATGTGATTGCCATGCCTGACACACCCCTGCACATGCTCCCTTTGTCCTTGGTAGCCCCCTGAAGTCCTGCTCCTCAGGAGCACCAGGGCTCAGCAGAATTCCTTCCAGCGCCAGCAGCCTTAGCTGCCTATGGCCTCACCAGTCTGAATGAGCATGCAGCTGCAAGTTCTTCATGGAATTAGGGGTACAGAATCAGATGCTGTGGGCACCCACATTTGTATTAAATAAACAGAATCCAAGACAGGGCCAGAGTCTGCTCCCCACAACCCCAGCAAGTTCCCTGGGAGCAGACACATGTGCCGTCTGTCCTGTCTGCCCTCAGGAAGGGGCATCCACAGGCCTGCACTTGGCAGAGAGCAGGCC
>NW_007730663.1:34140-35076 GCF_000696425.1 Galeopterus variegatus
TCTGTCCTGTCTGCCCTCAGGAAGGGGCATCCACAGGCCTGCACTTGGCAGAGAGCAGGCCAGGGCATGTTCTTCAGACCAGTGGGGAGCCAGGCCACAGCTTCCAACCACTGCCCAAGACTCAGGAGGCCACAGACCCTATTTACTGGCCCCCAGGGAAGTCCTCAAGACTGGAGCCCTAGGCTGAGCAGGGAGAACAGGGAAGGTGGTAGCATAACCCAGGGAGGAAACAGCCCCTCGGAGGCAGGCCAGAGAGAAAGCAAGTACCTTAAGGCCGCTAGGTGGGTAATTCACAAATTGGACCTGGGAAGGCCCCCATTTGTGCTAGTCACAATGCAGATTCCCGGGTCCTAACTCATCTCCCAAATCATGTTCATGTGAGGATGAGGTTCAAGAATCAGCATTATTGGCAGTCCCTAAGGTACTCGGCGTAGTTTGAGACCCCTGCCTCAGGGATGCCCTGCGTTCTGCCACCAGCTCACTCCCCCGACTTCCTCTGTGGCTGGAGGACCAGACTTGTTGGCTGGCGTCTGTACATACCGGCCTTAGAGCAAAGCCCAGGGCCTCTCAGGCCTGCCCAGGGCCCAGCCTCAGCCTCAGCCCCTGAAGGGACATGAAGCACACCTCCACCTTCCTTGCATTGCTAACATCCTCTGTTCGGTGGACCCATGGGGGTGTCAGGAGATGAGAATATGGTGGAGAATAGTTGAGAAGTTAAAATGTCTTCTAGGTATAGTCCCTAAATCCTGGGCCACAGAGAGCAGGGGTCAAGAGTGGCCAGGCCTGGAAACTCCACCTCCAGTGCTCCGGGATGAGAGAGATGGACAAAACAGTTTCATCACTTGACGTGTAAATACAAACTGTAATACAGGGGTTGTTTCCCCTACCAGACTCGCACCTCTGGTCTGTATGTATGTCCACAGCAGGAACATGGTA
>NW_007730663.1:35678-37252 GCF_000696425.1 Galeopterus variegatus
GCCAGAGAGGGCAGGTTCTTACCTGGTGCCTCTGATAGGCTGAAAACATTTTTTCAAAATCCTCCAGGTCCAGAATCCGAAATACCTGCATATCATCAATCTCATTCCATACGGTGCCAGGGACACGCTCCTAAGGTTCAGGGTAGGGAGAAGACCCCATGGTTGACCCGACTCCTTCCTGATGGAGATGCTTGATGCCTCCCCCACCCCACCTGTCCCCTAACTGCACATACTGCTGTGGCCAGGCTTTCAGACCTTCGGAATGGGTCCCCTTGAAATCTGCCCTCCGCTTCAATACTCTGCTCCAAGGAAGAGGCCAGAGACAACCTCCTCTCCCTCCCTCTGGCATGGGGCCACACATAAGCATGTTCCAGAAACTGCTGGGAGTGCTGGAATGAGGGGTGCACCACACTCCTTCCAGGAAAGCAAAAGCAAAAGCAAGCACAGTGCTCTCGGGGCTCCCCACAGCCCCACTCGCCTTCCAGGGCAAGGCTGGCGGGAGGCTGATCTCATCGCTGGCCGGTAACACTGGAGGGATTAGGGCCCTCACATATTTGGGATCCTCAAAACCTCAGCAGAGACTGTACTTTCTTTCCCGGATTCCCAGAAAGTGGACAAATGCCAAAGGTCGGACATCCTGGCCCCTGTAGTGACTCTGCTCAGACCAGCAACACTCTGCCACCATTTCCCATTGGTCAGATGCAGGGAAGGTGTCCCCATCCTTTATGAGAAGAATGGGCCTAGGGTTCTACATTTCCAGGTCTCTCAGTGCAGGAGGTGCCCATCTCTGTGCAGGACGCTTGCACTGGAGAGTGGGAAGGAGCTGGTAGCCAAGCCAAACATCACCCTGGCAGCTTCGTGACCCTGCTGATGGCTTAGAGCACAGGGAGCAGATCCCCATCCCCACAGGCATGTGCACCCTCTCTTAAGAATCCTCACCTGGTCCAGAGCTTTCCTGTCCTTTAAAAGAGAACCTCCCTGCCTTCCTCTGGGGACCTTATCAGTGCCTCCTCCTCCTCCCTGCATCCCCCCTCAGCAAGACTTGGAGAGAGAAACATACCTTTCACTCACTTTTATTTTCTTAAACTCTGGAAAGGGGAGGCTAGGCCAGAGTCAGGGGGTGGGGACATTCCTGTGGACTTCCAAAGGCCAGGGACCCTCTTGTGGAATGCTGGGCTGGGAAGCTCAGAGCAGCAAGAGATACAGGCAACTGGCCAAACCCAACACAGACACATTCTTTTCATGGCAGAAACAACCACCACATATGAGAGTGTGTGCGTGCATGCGTGCATGTGTGCCTGTGTGTACACAGAAGCATGCGTGGGGTAGGGGAGCAGGACTTGGGAGAGGAGCAAGGCTCCTGGAAAGGGCGATGTGGGAGGCAGAGAGGAGCTGGGAAGGGGAATTGAATAGGGGAAGGTGGGGAACGGGGGTTAGCAGCCTGGCTGCCCAGTGACCCAGAGTCTATTCTGCAGGGAAACCTGCACCTAAATCTAGGCCTGGGGTGGAGGCGGGGGGAGAGGGAGGGCCCACAGAGGTAACGTGTTCCCTCCCTCTTTGTTCTGGGGGAGGCT
>NW_007730663.1:37351-40487 GCF_000696425.1 Galeopterus variegatus
AAACCCAACACAGACACATTCTTTTCATGGCAGAAACAACCACCACATATGAGAGTGTGTGTGTGCATGTGTGCATGTGTGCCTGTGTGTACACAGAAGCATGCGTGGGGTAGGGGAGCAGGACTTGGGAGAGGAGCAAGGCTCCTGGAAAGGGCGATGTGGAAGGCAGAGAGGAGCTGGGAAGGGGAATTGAATACGGAAAGGTGGGGAACGGGGGTTAGCAGCCTGGCTGCCCAGTGACTCAGAGTCTACTCTGCAGGGAAACCTGCACCTAAATCTAGGCCTAGGGTGGAGGCGGGGGAGAGGGAGGGCCCACAGAGGTAACGTGTTCCCTCCCTCTTTGTTCTGGGGGAGGCTGGAAGAGACAGCTGGATGTCCAACACTGGGGTGAATTCCCCATGAGACAGATGGGGCACCCCACTCTCTCACTTCTTCCTTAACCCTGCCCCATCTCAGCCTCCCCACATTTGCTGGAGGACTTGAGGCTCTTCATAGAGGTGTACTGAGGCCTGAGACAGGGAGGGAGGTCTGTTGCTAATATCATCATCATCCTAACTTGAACCGCATCGCCCCGCTCTGCGCACCTTGTATAATTATACTCGAATTTCTCCCACCCTGGCCAAGATTCCATCATCTCCAGTCTAGATTCCTGGGACATTTGCCCCTCTGGAGATAACCTTTAGATGCCAGGGAAATCTTTCTCAAGAACATACTTCATTATGTTTCCCTCATAGAGCATCGCCTTTGGGGTCAGGCAGACGCAGCTGGCAGAAGCTCTCAGCCCTGCCTTATGTGGACAGTGGGCCAATGGAGGGACACTATTCTTTTCCCATGTCACACAAAAGGAAACTGAGTCGCAGTGATGCTGCCTCACTGAGTTGATGTGAGGATTAAGTGAGATAACTTGCTTAAAGCACACATGGTAGTGCCACTAATAATAATTAATCTACTATTATTATTATTTAGTCTTTCTGTGTGTCGTCACTGTTCCAAGTAGTCTTTATGCATTAAGTCAATTAATCCTCAAAACAATCCTTTGACATGGATATTATTACCCCCATTTTACACATCAGGAACCTGAAGCACAAATGATTAAATGTTCATTTAGTCTCCTGCCACACAATTAAAAGTTTGGGACTAAGAAAGTAGGTTCTCAAATACTACTCAGTGCCCCTCCACCCACCCCTGCCAAGAACATTTGCAACATTTACAAATGCTCCCCATTGTCTGTGCCATCAAACCTGCACTTTCCAGTCTGGAAGTGAAACTCTGGCCTGCTCTGGGTCCCTGGGGAATTGAGATAGACTTTCCTGTGACCAGATCCTAGAGAAAAACCCTAAGCACAATGCTCCCTATGACAAAAATGTTGCAAAAACATTTGCCGCCTTGTCTCTCTTCCTTAACCATTGTCGAGCATGGTAACTTTCCATTACATTTTTACAACCTTAAATTATAAGTTGTAAGTATAGAAGACAAAAATTACTTTTTTTAACCACAGTAAAAATATGTTATTTCTGATCATGAGCAATGGAGGTCTCCACAAGGCCCGGCGGCCTCTGCTCTCAGTGCTGTTGCCTGCTTGTGGGCAGCTGGCGTTTGAGGCTCGCCTGCTGGCCATGGGAAGCAGCCCCTGGGCACAGCTGTGCACTGCAGTTGTCACAGACCTTCACAATCTTGCTTTGAAAAGCTGCTAATGGATGGCTCTAAAACTTTAATAACTCAGAGTAGAGACGTTATCAGAGGCTCAGGAGGAGACTGTGAATGGGCTGTATTCATTCTTCTTTCCAAACAGATTATACAACCAGAGGTGGAAGGAATCGTAGGGATCATCACACAGAGGAGCAAACTGAGGTACGGACAAGATGAGTGATTTACACAGGTCACACAGCGAGTTAGAGCCAAACCCGGTCTGGTTACAGGTTAGCACCTCTCCCTCAACCAATCCCAGGATCTCCTGGTGTTTCTTTCCTAAGTTGCCAGATTGTATGCTCTTAAAGAGCAATGTCATCCATCACGTCTCATTATTATCCATGGCCCCCAGCAAAAAGCTCTACGTAAGGCAGACCTCACACTCACTGGCCGGCTGGTCTACCATTAGGAGAAGGCACCTAACAAATAGCTGACCACCTCCTTAGCAATCTCACGTCTCTTCCCACTTGAGTCTCCATTTGAAGCGCAAATGGAGACTTTAAACTGGTATCTGCATGGTTGTTGTTGATGTGTGTTTATAGGTCACGCTAACTGAAACCAGTTGCCATGTGAAGCCACTGGTCCTCTTAATAGGACTTGCCATGGTGCAGAACCAGAGGCGGTGCTTGGCCCAGGCTGGAACTGGCCTTCAATTACTAGGGTCTAATGCAACTCAGGGCATCTCTACTCTATGCTCATGAGAGTCAACAAGAGGAATCAACTCCCACATGTGGGCCTGGGATTGGTAATTATTAGTGGATGATTCTCACGAGGGCTTCTCACAGCTGGTCTAGAAATACTGCCAGTGTGTGCAGCTCCCCCTGGGAGGACACCAAAACGGCTACATCTTGACATCACACTTTGGCCCTTTGAACACACTGCCCTGATCTTTACTATCTCTGAAACCTGGCTCAAGCCCTGTGCTTATTTTTCCACCCTTTTTCTCCAGTCTATCCTGTTTTTGAAATCCTAGCCCAGCCTTGTCTTGTCTAGAAAACACCCCAGCTTGGCCCATGCTCTGATGTCTCTGTTACTCCATTAAGTCTCAGCACACAGAAATTCCATCTGCAGGTGGCTTTGCCAGTGTGAGCATGACACATGCCAGTGTCTCTCCCCATGTAGATGATCTCCCCGTGGACTGTGAGCTGCCTGGCACCAGCAATCCCGTCTTCTGCACCCATTGTGGCTGCCCTGACCTTCCACCAAAGAAAGAACCCAGGTGGAGATCTGCAAAGCATGGGCAGGCAACCCATGGATCTGGCTGCCCCTGGCTGTAGGAGGACGAAACGCTGACCCCTTCCTGGTTACTCACCTCATTCAGCTTGACCCAGTTGAAGGACTTCAGCGGGTGGGAAGGCTGGGGGACACGCTTTTTCCTGAGTGGGACTTCGCTGCTGGGGAAGGGGTCCTGAGGGAGGGGCAGGCCCATGCCGAAGCAAGGCGGGGC
>NW_007730663.1:41291-42836 GCF_000696425.1 Galeopterus variegatus
AGAGATTCCTTCTCTCCTGGCCTGAGGATCCCCTCTCTCCTCCCCCTCATCCTGGGGTCCTCAGTCCTCCCCACACCTGCTCTGCCTACCTGTCTTAAAGCCCAGGGTCTCAGCTTGGTTATGTAAAGAGGGGAGAGGTGTCCACATACTGAGATTTCACTGAGTTGGGCTACCAGCTCTGCCACTTGTCCCCGAGCCTGGCGCAGCTCCTGGGACTCTCGGGACAGCTTGTCCTTCATTTTGTTCAGTGTCCGCATCATCTCTTCCTTCTCCAGCGTCTTTGTCTCACATTCCCGCTCCTTCCTCTCCAGCCGGCTCACGAGCTCCATGTGTTCTGGGAAGGGGGTGGGACAGGAGATGAGGTGGGAGAACGGACTGTGAGGACGTGCATCCCTCTCCATGGGAGGAGACGGGTCCTGGGCTGGGCTGGGGGATGCGGAGCATGCAGCAGGCCGAGGCAGAAGCCCTCACCTTTCCGGAACTTCTCTGCCTGGTCTCGCCACTGTTTCACTTCATTCTCATTGATGAGCCTGAGGGGGAGAGAAGAAAGGGCCACATGGTGGATGACCATTGGCTCACAGCCTCCCAGAAGACCTGCCATCTCTACTCCCCAGGTTGGTTTCCTCATCTCCAAACCATCTAGCCACATCGAGGAGGCTAGGATTTTGACTTCCCAGATGTCTCTCCAGGTCCCCATCCCTGCCCCATTCTCCTGATGTGTCCATGTGGACCGTGAGGGCTGAAAGGAGCCTTGGACATCTTATAACCCAACCCCTTTGTGATGCTGTTGAAGCTACTGAGTCTCGGAGACCCGAGCTGGGATGAGAGCTAATTAATGGTAGGAATGGGATTAAGTCTCAGGCTCCCCTCAGTTGTATAATGACTTACACCCCTTTGTAAAAACAGGTTTTTGCATCAGAGAGAGATCAAAATATTAGCCCTACCCTGGCCAGGCTTATAAAGACCAACGTGTAAGAGCAAGAGAAATTGCCGACGCCCAACAGTACAGAACGAGTGTGCTGAGGGTGAAAGGGGATGTGTCTAAAACATCGGAAGGCCTCACGCATACCACGCTTTTGTAACAGCGTGTTAAAATTAAGCTTTTTACCTAGACACCGAGAAATAAGACAGATGAAATCCCAAAGTGAGATTCTAATAATCATTTCTTCTGTAAATCTGAAAATGTGGAAGAGTTAGATCCATGACTTTCGGCCTCTTCAACCACATCAAGGATATAAAGAAGGGACAGAGTATGGAGAGGGGGTGGTATCTGCTGAGGAGATTTCTTTAGAGAGAGCCACTGCTGTTGGCCCCCAGGATGCTACCTCCATCACCATCAGCCAGGGAAGGGGTTTCTTTGGACCCACTCAGAATTTTGACCCATGTCCCCTGATGTTGGGAGGGAGGCAGGGTGGACTGCAGTCTGACTCGGTGCCAGGCAAATCTAGAGGGTGAAGAAGGACTGACCAGGAAAGAGCCTTGTGGAGGAACTGGGCTGTAGCTATTTTCAGTACTGTCCAAGGGGTTCACCACGGAGAAAACTGC